>NC_045453.1:57465267-57592822 GCF_002776525.5 Piliocolobus tephrosceles | reverse complement strand
AAAAAAAAAAAAAAAAAAAAAAAAAAAAAAAAAATTACATGATCTTATATATAGAAAACCCTAAAGACTCCACAGAAAAACAGTTAGAACTAATTAAAAAAACTCAATAATGTTGTATGATACAAATCAACATAGAAAAATCAGTGACATTTCTATACACTAACAACAAACTATCAAAAAAAGAATTAAGAAAACGATTCCATTTATAATAGCATTAACAATACTTAGAAATAAATTTAACTGAAATGAAAGATCATTACACTGAAAACTATAAAACATTGATGAAATAACAGGAAGATAGCCCATATTCATGAATCGGAAGAATTAATAGTGTTAAAATGTGCATACTTACCCAAAACATTCTGAAGATTTATTGCAATCTCTGTCAACATTTCAATGATTTTTTTTTTATCAAAAATAGAAAAAACAATTCTAAAACTTGTATGGGACCACAAAAAAACTTGAATAGCCAAAGTAATCTTGAGCAAGAACAAAGCTGGAGGCATCACACAAAATGTACTACAAAGTTATGGTAACCAAAACAGCATAGTACTGTCATAAAAGCATACATACAGATGAATGGAATAGAATAGAGAGCCCAGAAATAAATCATGCATTTATAGTCAATTAATCTTTGACAAAAGTGCCAGGAATATACAGTGGGGAAAAGGAAGTCTCTTTAACAAATGGTGTTTGAAATACTGGATATCATAATCAGAAAAATAAATTTGCACCCTATCTTATGCCATATACAAAAATCACTCAAAATAAATTAAATACCTGAAACTATAAGATTCCTAGAAGAAAACAAAAGAAAATCTTCTTGACATTGGTTTGGATGGTGACTTTTTGAGCACAGGCAACAAAAGTAAAAATAAATGAATGAAATGACATCAAACTGAAAAGCTTCTGTGCAGCAAAGAAAACAATCCCTAAAGTAAAGAGACAAGTTGTAGAATGGGACAAAATATTTACAAATCATATATCTGATAAGGGGTTATATTAAAAATGTATAAGGAACTCAAACAACTCAATAGCAAGAAAACAAACAAACATTTCTCTGAAGAAAACATACAAATAACCAACAGGTATATGAAAAAATGCTAAATCGTTAATCACCAGGGAAATACAAATCAAGACCACAAAGAGATAACACTTAATACCTGTTAAAATGGCTATTGTAAAAAAGACAAAAGCTAAGTGTTGATGAGGATGTGGAGAAAAAGGAACCCTCATGCGCTGTTGGAGGAAATGTGCACTGGTACAGTCACTATGGAGAACTCTATGGTGGTTCCTCAATAAATTGAAAACAGAGCTACTATAAGATCCAGCAATCCCACTTCTGGGCGTATATCCAAAGGAAATGAACTCAGTATCTCAAAGAGATATCGGCAATGTTCCTTGCAACATCATGTACAACAGCCAAGATATGAAACCAACCTAAGTATCCATTGTTGGAAAAATAAATTTTAAAAACTGTGGGGTATATAAATATAGATAAATCTCTATCTGTGCCTCTCTCTCTCTCTCTTTCTCTCTCTCTCTCACACACACATACACACACATACGTATATACACATACACACATCATGGAATATTATTCAGCCTTTCAGTAGAGGGAAAACCTACCATTTGTGACAACAAAGGTTAAACTGGAGGACATTATGCTAAGTGCAGTCAGTCAGACATAGAAAGGTAAGTTTTGGATGATGTCACTTAGATGTAGAATCTTAAAAAGTTAAACTAATAAAAGCAGAGTAGAAAATTGGTTACCAGGAGCTGGAGAGTCGGGGGATGGCAAGATGTTGGTCAAAGGGTGCAAAGTTCAGTTAATGCAGGATGAATGAGGACTGGAGATCTACTGCACAGCATGAGAACTATAGTTTGTATTGTAGACTTGAAATTTATTAAGATAACAGATCTAAATGTTCTTACTATAAAAAATAAAATTGATAACTCCAGGAGATGATGGACTGTGGTAATCACATCACAGTGTATAGGTACATCAACACATCATATTGTACATCACAAATACATATAATTTTTATTTGTCAATTTTATCTCAATAAAATATGGGAAAAACAAAGTTTTTTAATTTACCTTTCAAAATTCATAAAATGAGTACAACCAAAATTTGAATATTTTAAATTTCAAGTTTTTTTTAAGTTAATAGCATTCATACTTCTCAAGTTATTCAAGATTAAAACTCCACTAACAACCGGGTGTGGTGGCTCATGCCTGTAATCCCAACACTTTGGGAGGCTGAGGCGGATGGATCACCTGAGGTTGGGAGTTTGAGACCAGTTGGACAACATGGTGAAACCCCATCTCTACTAAAAATACAAAAAACAGCTGGGTGTGGTAGAGCATGTCTATAATCCCAGTTACTCAAGAGGTTGAGGCAGGAGAATCACTTGAACCCAGGAGGCAGAGGTTGCAATGAGCCAAGATTGCACCACTGCATTCCAGCCTGGGTGACAGAGTGAGACTCCATCTCAAAACAAACAAACAAAAAACTCCACTAAGACCTTTGGGACACCCTGTACATACCTGACCTCCCTTTCCATCTTCAATGCTCTTCTGTTCTCCCCAGCTCCACTTCAATTGCATACTGGACAAAGTCATGACTGCCAAGTAGGGAACCCCAGGATCTCCAGGATCTGGCATCTAACTACATCTCCAACCCTACCTCCCATAACCCCTTGCCTCTACTCTCCTTCTGCTGCTATTGGAGCCCCACAGATTCTGAATTGCTTGTTGAATCTGCATCTTTGCCAGTGCTATGCTTTTTAACAAAATGCAGGCTCCTTGTTCATTCTATCCTCTTATTTGCATGTTTCGACTCAGATATCTCTTCCTTCAAATGAGCCTTCCCTAAAAAACTAGATTTCCTACCCTTCAAGCTGTGCTGCCTCAGGATCCTCTGCACATGTCTATCCTGGGCTTAACTCACAATCTCACTGCCCTGTGATTCTGTCTTTATGAGAATGTTTCTCCTTCTCCACTATGAGATTTCAAGAAAAGGGCTCAGAAGTAAGAGAATAAGTGAATGAGGAAAAAAAAAAAAAGACTCATGAATTTAAGAAGCAAACAGCAAGGGTCTTAGTAATTGCTATTGATTATCCGTGTCTTATAATTGGCTTGACCAACTGAGTAACTGATCACTGTTTTTCCGTTTACTAGTTGTGACACTGGGAAAATCCTTTTACTTCTCAGTGTGTTTCTTGTCTCTCAAATAACAAAACATTCAACCCCTGATGGCATGGTAAATTTGGATCTGCAATCAAATGAAATTAAGGATGTGAATATGCTTTCACATCTAAGATCTATACTTGCAAGATGTTTTTATTGCAAGCTTCTGAATCACAGTATAAAAACATGAAATTTGGAAACAGAAAAGGCTAGGAGATAACAAAGTTGAAATTCTTCATTTTCAATGGCAAATACATGGGATCAACCTAAATGCCCATCAGTGTTAGGCTAGATAAAGAAAATGTGGTACATATACACCATGGAATACTATGCAGCCATAAAAAAAAGAACTAGATCATGTCCTTTGCAGGAACATAGATGGAGCTAGAGGCTATTTTCCTTAGCAAACTCATGCAGGAACAGAAAACCAAATACCACATGTTCTCATTTATAAGTGGAAGCTAAATGATGAGAACACATGGACACATAGAAGGGAACAACACACACTGGGGGCTACTTGAGGGTGGAGGGTTGGGGGAGACAGAAGTTCAGGAAAAACAACTAATGGATAATAGACTTAATACCTGGGTGATAAAATTATCTGTACAACAAACTCTCCTGACACAAAGTTTACCTATATAACAAACCTGCACATGTACCCCGAACTTAAAAAACAAAAAGAAACCCTTCATTTTATTAATAAGGAAATGAGATATGAGTGAAAAGAGACTTATCCAAGATCACACAATGAGGCAGATTAAGAGCTTTCTCAAACCTGGGGCTCCTGGCTCTTTCCAAAACCTCATTCTTATTTTCTATCTTATTTTTCTTCTTTCTTTCTTTTTTCACTTTTTTATTCTTTCTTCAGCAGAGCCCTTCAGCTCTTTCTTTCCCCCAAATAGAAGAATCGCTCTTTTTCCCACCAAATAGAATAGCCATAGTTAAGAGCCATTGATCTTCGTTGATTGAAAATCTGACTTTGTGCATGCCTACATCATGTCCCCAACTGCCGTGTACTTGTTAGCATGGATACGTAATGGGCCAAGAGGCACACAGGGAGCCCCTTAAAGTATTTACTCCAACCAGACTCAGGGAAAAATGAAAATGAGTTGTCTTTTAGGGATATTGTCTTTCAGGGACTATGTTATCACGGCAAGCAGAGATCTACTGCCTTGGCTTACAAACTGTTCCCCTGTGAGGTCTCCCACAGGCCAATTGCTCTATAAAACTATGTTGTTTAATTTTGAGTAAAGGGATAGAAAGATTCCCTAGGACAAAATGCCAGGAAAGAAAGAAACCCAAAACTGAGTTTTCCAAAAGACTAGATTTAAATCTCCTTAGAACATTGTTCCTTCTTCATTGCTCAAAGAGTGCCTTTGTAAGTCATGTCAGTGGTGGCTGTCGCATGCTGTCGGGGAGGATGTATGGCATTTCATCAGAGGGGCAGCTCAAGCAGCAGGCTCAGATCAGGAAATTAGAAATGTTTCCCTGCCTGCCCAAAAAAGGCTAGATTCACAGTTTTGGTTCAGACGTGTCCCAGAATTTTAGCCAACCATGGAAGTCCTTGGAGCTGAAAATCAAGCTGTCAAAATGTCTTTTCTAAGCATCTGCTATGTCTAGTCCTGTGTCAGATGATGAGAGCAACGTTATCATCTCCACTCACATACTTTCCCATGCCAGTCATCCCACTTTGCATATATTTGCTAATATTATAATGACCCTTTGAGGTAAGTATTATTATTCTCATTTTTCAGATAAAGAAAGTTAGCATCCTCAAACCAAACAACTTGCAATTGTTCAATATATGGTCTTTTGTACCTGGCTTCTTTCAATTAGAGTGTTTTCAGTGCTGTAGCATGTATCAGTAGTTCATTCCTTCTTATTGCCAAATACTATTAAATTGTATATCCAATTTTTAAAATCCATTCATCAGTTGAGGAGCATTTGGGTTGTTTCTACTTTTTGGCTATCATGGTTAATTCTGCTAGGAATATTCATGCACAGTGTTTGTATGGACATATGTTTTTATTTATCTTAAGCATATGACTAGGAGTGGAATCACTGGGCCACATGGAAATTCTATGTTTAACATTTTCAGGCATTTTCAAACATATTTCCAAAGTGGTTGTACCATTTTACAATCTCACCAGCAATATATTAGCATTTTAAGTTCTTCACATCTTTGCTAATATTTGTTGTTGTCTGATTCGTTGATAATAGCCATCCTACAGGATATAAAGTGATATTTTGTTGTAATTTTGTTTGTTTGTTTAGAGACAGTGTCTCACTCTGTTGCCCAGGCTGGAGTATAGTGGAGCAATCATAGCTCACTGTAACCTTAAACTCCTGGGCCCAAGCAATCCTCCCACCTCAGCCTCCAAAGTATCTAGGACTATAGGCATATGCCACCATGCCTAGCTAATTTTTTAATTTTTTGTAGAGATAGGGTCTCACTATGTGCCCAGGGTAACCTCAAGCTCCTGACATCAAGTGATCCATCCACCTCAACCTCCCAAAGTGCTAGGATTACAGGTATAAGCCACTATGCCTGGCCAATTTGAACATTTTTAAATGTTCTCATTGATCAGTTAAATTTCTTCTTTGGGGAATGTCTATTCAAATCCTTTGCCCATTTTAAAATTGGGTTATTTGTATTTTTATTGTTAAGACAACTCTTAAATTTTATTTTATTTATTTTTTGAGATGGAGTCTCACTCTGTCACCCAGGCTGGAATACACTAGTATGATTTCAACTCACGGAAACCCCCACCTCCTGGGTTCAAGCGATTCTCCTGCCTCAGCCTCCCAAGTAGCTGGGACTACAGGTGTGTGCCATCACTCCTGGCTAATTTTTGTATTTTAGTAGAGACAGGATTTCACCATGTTGGCCAGGCTGGGCTCGAACTCCTGACCTCAAGTGATCTGCATGCCTCAGCCTCCAAAGTGTTGGGATTACAGGCGTGAGCCACCACACCCGGCCTGTTAAGGTAACTCTTGAGAAGTCTTACATATTTTGGATATGGATCCTTTATTATATGTATAATTTGCAAATATTCTTTTCTCTATTCTGTAGGCAAATCCACAGAGACAGAAAGTACTAATGAATTTCAGGAGGTAGGAGGGAAAGAGGAGTATCTGCTAATGGGTATAAGGCTTCTTTTAGTACTGATAAAAAAATTTCTAAAATTAGTGGTGAAGTTTGCACAACTCTTTAAATATAATTTTAAAACATAGAATTGTGTACTTTAAGATGGTAAATTTTGTGGTGTGTGAGTTATATCTGCATAAAGTTGTTACTTTTTTTTTTAATTGAACAGCTTGCAAGTGGTAGGACTTGGATTGGAATTTAAGTCTACCAAACTCTAAAGTCTATGTTACATAGCCATGGGGAGAGGGAATAATGTTGTACAGAAAAAGTATAGAAAAGAAGAGGTGGAATACACAGACATCAAGCTACTCACAAAACTAATTGTGGAGATGGATCTAGATGGTGCACTGCATTTACATAAATACCCTCCCTCCTGAATGACAGGAAGAGATTATTTTTAATAAAAATAAATTTAATGTAATTTAAGTAATGTCAGAAAGGTAGGAAGCGTTCAACAAAGAAAAGCTCAGGACCAGAAGCCTTCATGAGTGAATTCTGCCAAACACTTAAAGAAAAATTAACACCAACATTTATTAAACTCTTCAAAAAAATAGAAGAAGAAACACACCTGACCTCATTTTATAAGGCCAGCATCACCCTGATACTAAAGCCAGAAAAAGGCAACACAAGAAAAGAGACTACAGGCCAATATCCTTGATGAACGTACACGCAAAAATCTTCAATAAAATACTAGCAAACTGAATTCAACAGCACATTAAAAGGATCATACACCATGACAGGGTAGAATTTATCCTTGAGATTCAACCATGGTTTGACGTACAAAAATCAATCATTGTGATACAACAGATACTACATTAACAGAATGAAAGACAAAAACCACATGATTATTTCAATAGATGCAGGAAAAGTATTTTGACAAATTCAATATCCTTTCATGATAAAAGAAACTCTCAACAGAATAGGTATAGAAATAACTTCTTTCATCACAATAAAGGCTTATATGAAAAACCTACTTCTAGCGTCATAATCAGTGGAGAAAAACTAAAAGCTTTTCCTCTAAGATCCAGAACAAGGCAAGGATGTCCAGTCTTGCCTCTGCTATTCAACATAGTACTGGAAGTCCTAGAACAATCAGACAAGAAAAAGAAATTAAAGGTATACAAATTGGGAAGGAAGAAGTAAACTTATCTCTGTTTCCAGATGGTATGATCATATATGTAGAAAATCCTAAGATTCACTAAAACAAAAGTTGTTAGAACTAATAAACAAATTCAATAAAAGATTTGCAGGATACAAAATCAACATACAAAATCAGTGGTATTTTTATACACCAACAAACTATCTGAAAGGAAATTAAGAAAACAATTCCATTTATTAGTATATTAACAATGGCAGTAGCAACAAATAAAATATTTAGGAATTAGCTTAAGCAAAGAGATGAAAGACCTATATACCAAAAATTATAAAATATTGATGAAGGAAATCTAAAAAGATACAAATAAAGGAATAGATATCCCATGTTCATGGATTGGAAAAATTAATATGGTCAAAATGTTCTTACTAGCCAAAATGATGTACAGATTTAATGAAATCCCTATCAAAATCCCAAGAGTATGTTTTACAGAAATAGAAAAAAAAATCTTAAAATTAATATGACACCACAAAAAGCCCTAAATAGTCAAAGCAATCTTGAGTAAGAAAAATAAAATTGAAGGCATCACACTACCTAATTTCAAAATATACTACAAAGCTATGGTAATCAAAATAGTTTAGTACTGGCATAAAAACACATAGACCAATGTAACAGAATAGAGAATCCAGAAATAAACCCACATATATATGATTAATTGATCTTTGTCAGGAGTGTCAATAACACAAAATGGAAAAGACCAGTCTCTTCAACAAATGGTGATTTTTAAAAATCTAGATATCCACATGCGAGAAAAAAAATTAATTAGACCCCTATTTCACACCATGTACAAAAATTAACTCAAAATGGATTAAAGACTTAAATGTAAAACTTGAAACTATAAACCTCCTAGAAGAAAACATAGGAAAAGCAATCTTGACATTGGTCTTGGCAACAATTTTTGGTTATGACCCCGAAAGTTCAGGCAACAAAAGCAAAAATAGGCAAGTGGGATAACATCAAACCCAAAAACTTCTGCAGAGCAAGAGAAACAATCAACAAAATGAAAAGACAACCTATGATATAAGAAAAATATTTGCAAACCTATATCCAATAAGGGATTAGTATCCAAAATATAGAAGGAACCACTACAACTCAATAGCAAAAATAAGCAAAAACCATGATTTAAAAATGGGCAAAGAACCTCAATAAACACTCCATGAAAGAACAAATTTAAATGGCCAGCAGGCATATGAAAATGTGCCCAACATCAATTATCAGGGAAATGGAAATCAAAACCACAATGAAATCCTACCTCACAGCTGTTAAGATGGTTATTTATCAAAGAGGCAAAAGATGGTTGGTCAGGATGTGGAGAAGAAGAAAACCTTATACATTGTTAGTGGAAATGTAAATTACTACAGCCATTATGGAAAACAGTATGGAGATTCCTCAACAAAATTAAAAATGAAACTAGTATATGGTCCAGCAATCCCACTTCTGCAAACAGGTTCCTGGGCCAGGAGCAGTGGCTCACGACTGTAATCCCAGCACTTTGGGAGGTAGAGGCAGGGGGATCACTTGAGGTCAGGAGTGCGAGACCAACTGACCAACATGATGAAACCCCGTCTCTACTAAAAATACAAAAATTAGCCAGACATGGTGACGCACTCCTGTAATCCCAGCTACTTGGGAGGCTGAGGCAGGAGAATCACTTGAACCCAGGAGGCTGAGGCTGCCATGGGTTGAGATCACACCACTGCACTCCTGCCTGAGTGACAGAGGGAAACTCAGTCTCAAAAAAAAAAAAAAAAAAAAAAAGACCAGACATGGTGGCTCATGCCTGTAATCCTAGCACTTTGGGAGGCTGAGGTGAATCATTTGAGGTCAGGAGTTCAAGACAAGCCTGGCCAGCATGGTGAAACCCCATCTCTCCTAAAAATACGAAAATTAGCTGGGCATGGTGGTGTGCACCTGTAGTCGCAGCTACTCGGGAGGCTGAGGCAGGAGAATCACTTGAACCCTGGAGGTGGAGGTTGCAATGAGCCGAGATCGGGCCACTGCACTCCAGCATGGGCAGCAGAGCCAGACTCCATCTCAAACAAACAAACAAACAAACACACAAAAAAACCCATGTTCGCAAAGAGATATCTGTACTCTCATGTTCATTGCACATTATTCACAACAGCCAAGATACGGAAACAACTTAAATGTCCTTTGATGGATGATTGCATAAAGAAAGTGTTGTGTAGGTGTACAACAGAATATTATTCAGCCTTAAAAAGGAAGGAAACACTGACAATTGTGACAATAAGAATGGAGCTGGAAGGCATTATGCTAAGCGAAATAAGCAAGACACAGAAACAGAAATACTACATGATCTCTCTTATACATGGAATCTAAAACAAACTTACAGAAGTGGAGAGCAGAATTGTGGTTGCCAAGGACCGTGGGGGAAGGATAAGGAAGTGATGTTGGTCAAAGGGTACAAAGTTTCTTTTATGCAAAATGAGTTTGTTCTAGAGACCTTAGACTCTGCTTCTGGGGCAACCCAAGCTAAGACAGGTATTAAATACAAATTTAAAAACTTTATCTTGAAAGTCTTGCAATTGAATTGGGGAGATATTTACAATGTTATACAATATTAAGACTCTTAAATCAGTCCTATCTTAAAACGTTTAATCAAGTTTTACCCTCTGATTAGCCATTGACAATAAATCAGTGTAGATTGGTACATCATGGGCCATTTAGCATTCCTTGGCATTTATTTGCAACAGCTCATTTTATCCATAAGTCAGCTGCTGCCAAATTTCCTCTCCAGTAGGCAAAGAAATTCCCAGGTGGGAGGTGAGCTGACTACCAACTCAACCTGCCTGCTTATCGGGTTTCGTGCATCCCTCTCCTCCCGCCCTTCCTCAATTTGGGCAACCTACAGGACCTCCAAAGTACCTTCTCCTTGGGGAAGGATGTGTATTTCTCCGAAGAGTGGTTCAGAAAGATTAATGCTAAAGAAACTGCCCGTTTCTCCCTCTTTATCAATTTCCATCTTCTAAAGACTTCAGCACTTTGAAGCTTAATCAATTTGTGTCTCAGTGTTTTGGTCTTTTGGTTCTTTAATGAATACCTCTCCTTTCGAACATGAAAGAGGCAGATACTTAGCTTTAAGTTTCTTTCTGCCTTCAAGTCCCATTTTATTCAGAGAAATTAATATAATCTGGGGGAAATGCACCTAAAATTATTTGGAAATAGGGCTCATGTAATTTCTTATACAGACAATTTTTGCTTTGACACCCAGGGAACTTTGTTTGCATGAGTTCAGCTTGTATGGAGGTAAGGCATCTAAACTGACCCTAATTTAAGCAAAAGGAGGAGTTTATTGAAAAGATGCTTGGTAGCTTATAGAACTATAGAGCTTAATAAACCAGTCTCTGGAAGTATGCAGTGGGAAAGATTCAGGGATCTCATAGACAGAAATTCCCAGTTAATCATTACACTGTTACCTTCATACAACTCAGAGCCAACCATCTTGCCTCCCTGTGCATTCCCATTCAGATGCTCCCAAGAGAAGAAATTTGGCCTAGCTTGGGCATGTGCTCAACGCCTGTGGTCAGTAGAGCAGGAGTGTGGGTTATCCTCTGATGAGTTTCTCTACCAGAAGAGAATATTGGTGGCAGGGCATGAGGGAAAGGGAGGGAGGCCTGCAATTCTCCCAAAGAAAGAGATGCTGGGTAGATGGAAGCCATAGATATTCACTACATTAATTCCTCTGGCTATCCATTTGTGCATATTTCCATTCACAGAATTTTACAAATGCTGCCATCTAACATTACAAAACCATACCCCGTAAACCTTCAACTGTACTCCTTCCGGAAAGTCTCAGCCAGCGATTGCACCTGGAAGCAAGGCCTCCAGGCCCCTGTTCTCCCAGGATAGAATCTCTAAGTGCATCTCATATCTCTTTACCATGTACTATTTCAGTACATGCTGGCCCTGACTTCCAACTGTCAGCACCTATAACTCTTTGCCTGTAGGCTCTCTCTGTCCACTGGAGATTTCTCTATTTTTGGGGTAGGGAAGGAAATCTAAAAGTTATCACCACTTTGGGAGCAGCCCTCAACCAATGACTAAAGGAACTAATAGACAAATATACACTTTTCCTCACCCTTCCTGGAGCTATTGGAAGAACTCTTAGGTGTATATTTCGACAGTTTTCCAGAGTGCTTCATCCTTTGTGAGCTCCAGTTGCTCACACTGATAATACGCACAGTAGTGTATCCTTTATTGCCTGCACTTTCTCTTCCTCAGTCTCACATTCCCACTATCCTGCTGGTACTTCCTAGAGTCACCTCCCAAATAAGTGGCATGAACCCAAATTATTGTCTCACTGTTTGCTTCTATGTTATTGGGTATTTTTTATTCATCTTCTAGGTCTGCCATAATACCATCTCACAATTTTGTAACCTGTGGACTAACAGACAGATTTCACCATGACTAACTGGTCTTTATGCAGCTGGTCACTATGCCATAGCTATTATGTATGAATCCTGCCCATTTGATGTTGTTTTGCTCTTATTCAGTCTTTCAGTCAGTAGGATTCCTTCCAAGTGGAGTAACCAGTGTTTCACTCCTGAAAGCCTCTAATTCCTTAGAAGTCCTTCTTTTGCTTTTTCTGTGTCTTTAACAGGACATTCTACCATTTAATGAGGTCGGCTACTTCTGGGTTATAGGGAACATAATGTGGTAAGACCAGTGTATCCCATCAGCTCATTGTCTTCCATTTTGCACACTGAGATGAGTCCCTACTTAGGTGAAGTGTAGTATGGAATAGGTGCCATAATGGTGAACAAGGCCCTCAATACATCCGTGTGTAAGAACAGAAAACTCAGTTCCCAGAAGTGTTTATTAATAGTTTGATAAGAAAAACAATGACTGCATGCTCTGTGATGAAAGGGGTCCAGTGGAATTACTAGCAGTATGGCTGCATGTGAGGGTCTTGAGGATAATTGTTTTGCTGCCACATTGGGGTCTCAGCAGTGGTGGCGAGGGAAAGTTTATTTTGCTATAGCTTCCCTGGTCGTGGGCGATGTGAGCAACACCACAGGTAGCTGGGGCAGGTGGATGACTGCCATTCAGAGGAGATAAGCCCATCCTTGTTTGGTTATTAAAGTGGTCTTCTGGGGTGAGGGATTTCTAGTACTATGTGTACAGGATAGAAATATGCTCATATTTTGGGCCCACATACGTTTCCTGAACTTCCTTATAGTTCATGTTTGAGTCATTCTCTGAGTTCCTAACCTTCACCCAAAAAATTAGCTACTGCCCAACTGTCTGTGTAAATCCTTACAGTTGTTTGTCTCTCTGTCCAGGACAAGTGGGAAATAATATATACTGTAATCATTAAAGTTCTGCCCACAGAAAAACTTCCCATTTTTTATTATGCTTCAAAGCTACATCTGAGTAGGGCTCTAATACCACTGTAATCCATGATATATTGTGCGTAGTCACCCGCACAGTCACCTGTAAACAAAGCTCTAATTTTTTCCTCATTAGTTAAACAATCATAAGGAGCTCCTCATGTGTCCAGGTGCAGATTAAGGGAGGGCAGCAGAGAGACAGGATAGGGGTTCTGAGAGGGTTTACAACCCACAACTTCTGAAACTAACCTGCACGTTCAAGACATATTGAGGCTTGATCTTGCATGTAGCCCTTCCCCTTGATGCCAGAGCACGCTGAATATGCCTCCCTTTATGATGGATTGAATAAAATAGCACCCAGATATAATGGACTGCTCAGAACCCATGGCCACATGATCTTTCAGATGTTTAATCTCAAACACAGAGTAGTATCAGGCCCAAAGCTGCTACTGAAGAGAAAATTGTCACTTACTGGAAGTCTAATTGCCTTGATCCAAGATCCTATGGGTGTACTGTAGTTTTCGTATTGGAACTTACCAAAGTCTCTATATGACCTCCATAAATGCTACAAACATTTTGAAAACTATTAGATCCACCAAATAATATAGGTCAGGTGAATCCAGCCTACGTTACCTGGAGCCACTGAAGGTACATCCTCACGGGTGCTGGGTGCCACCCAGAACTGGCATCTGTGTTCACAGGAAAGATTGTTCTCTTCTCTTTTCTTTCTCTCCATAATGTCTTTATCTTCTTTTGTATCAAAACAATTTTTTATCATATTTTCTTGTTCATGTGAAAATTGAGACTATATTTTACTCATTGAAGAGTAAACAACTTAAATCTATGAAGAAATCTTATACATTTATTTAAATTATGTACCTGTTATAAAAATATAAAATCAACAATTTATTAGGTTCACTAATTTATAATTTTGCTTTAATGCTCTATTATCTTAAATATAATGAACTAAAATAATGATGATAGAAAATTAAGTAGAATCATCTCTTGAGCTATGATTCTGTAGAGCTGCTTAAAATTTATAAAAAGTTAAAAAATAGGAAGAATTCAAGAGTGAAGCCATCTGGACTGGACCTGAAATTTTCTTTATAGGAAGATTTTTAAAATCACACATTCACCTTCTTTAATCAGATGTATGATGCTGAGATTGTTTTCTATTTTTTTGTCAATTTTCATAAATTGTGGTATGCTTGGATTTATCCACGTCATCTCAATTTTCAAATTTGTTACCATAAAGTTGCTCATAATATCCTCTTATCTTTTTACAGCTTTATTGAGGTACAATTGATATACACAAAAAAATGTATATACTTAATGTATACAATTTGATGAGTTTGGATACATATACACACCCATAACATCATCACCACAATCAAGGTAATAAATACACCCATCAACCCCTAAAGTTCCTTGTGTCTCTTTGCTCTTCTGTGTGTGTTTGTGTGTTATCATATATCATGAGATCTACCCTCCTCAATGTTTAAGTGAAAACACTGTATTATTAACCACAGGCACAATGTTGAACAGCAGATCTCTAGAATTTATTCATCTTGTATGATGGTGACTTTATACCCACTGAGCAACAACTCTCCATTTCCCCTTTCTCTCCTTCCCTGGCAATCACCATTCTATTTTCTGCTTCTAAAAGTTTGACTATTTTAGATTTCTTACATAAATAAAATTATGCAATATTTGTTATTTTTTGACTAGCTTATTTTAGTTTGCATAACGGCTTCCAGGTCCACCCATATTGTTACAAATTTCCTTCCTGTTTAAGGCTGAATAATATTCCATTATATATAAAATGCCACATTTTCTTTATCCATTTATCTGTCAGTAGACAATGGGGTAGCTTCCCAACCCAAATGCCCTGGCTATTGTAAATGATGCTACAACGAACACAAGAATGCAGATATGTCTTTGAGATTCTGACTCCAATTATTTTGGATGTATACCTGGGAATGGGATTGCTGGATAACATGATAGTTCCATTTTTAATTTTTTTTGTGGAGGCTCCATACTGTTTTCTGTAGTGACTGCATTTCACATGTCTACCAACAGTGTACAAGAGTTCCAATTTCTCTATATCCTTGCCAACACGTGTAATCTTTAATTTACATAAGAGCCATTCTAACATTGATTAAGGTATTACCTGGGGAATTGTCATAAGTGGCCTTTATTATGTTGAAATACATTCCTGCTAAACCTAGTTTGTTGAGTGTTTTTATCATGAAGATGTGGAATTTTATCAAATGCTTTCTCTGCGGCTATTGAGATGATCATGTGATTTTTATCTTTCATTCTGTTAATATGGTGTATCACATGTATTGATTTGCATATGTTAAAACATCCCTGCATCTCAGGGATAAACCCCACTTGATCATGGCATATGATCTTTTCACTGTGCTGTTGCATTTAATTTGCTAATATTTTGTTGAGAATTTCTGTATCTATACTTATTGGAAATAGTGACCTGTAGTTTTCTTTTCTTGTAATGTCTTTGTCTGGCTTTGGTATCCGGGTAATATCGACCTCATCAAATGAAGTTGGAAGTATTTACTCCTCTTCAATTTTTCAAAAGAGTTTGAGAAAAATTGGCATTAATTCCTCTTTAAGTGTTTGATAGAGTTCACCAATGACATCATCTAGTCCTGGCCTTTTCTTTTTTGGGAAGTTTTCGATTGCTGATTCAATCTCCTTACTCATTATTGGTCTGTTTAGATTTTCTATTTCTCCATGATTCAGTCTTGGTAGGTTGTATGTTTACAGGAATTTCTCCATTTCTTCCATGTTATGCAATTTGTTGATATATAATTGTTCATAGTAGTCTCTTATGACCCTTTTTGTTCCTGTGGTATCAGCTGTAGTGTTTCCATTTTCATTCCTAATTTTGTTTATCTGAGTCTTCTTTCCTTTTTTGTTAGTTAGGTCAGTCAAGGGTTTGCCAATTCTATTTATCATTTCAGAAAAGTAATTCTTAGTTTTGTTGATTTTTTTCTATTGTTTTTCTAGTTTCCATTTTATTTATTTCTGCTCTAATCTTTACTAACTTTTACTAACTTTGGGTTTAGTTTGTTCTTCTTTCTCCAATTCCCTGAGATGTAAATTTAGATTGTTTATTTGAGAACTTTCTTCTTTTTTAATGCAGGCATTTGTCACTATGAGCTTGCCTCTCATTGCTGTTTTTGCTGTACTCCGTAAGTTTTAGTATGTTATGTTTTCATTTTGTTTCTCTCAAGGTATGTCTTGATTTCTCCTCTGACTCATTGAATGTTCAGGAGTGTGTTGTTCAATTTCCACATTTTTGTGAATTTTCTAATTTGCCTTCTGTTGTTAATTTCTGATTCCATACCATTGTGGTCAGAGAAGATATTTGATATGATTTAAATCTTAAATATGTGAAGACTTGTTTTGCGATCTCATATGTGATCCATCCCAAAGAATGTTCCGTGTGTGCTTGAGAAGAATGTGTATTCCTCTGCTGTTTGGTAGAATATACCAACAGGGGGAGTCCAGTCTTTTGGCTTCCCTGTGCCACATTGAAAGAAGAATTGTCTCGGGCCACACATAAAATACACTAACAATAACAATAGCTGTTGAGCTAAGAAAAAAAATTGCGACAAATCTCATATCTTTTAAGAAAGTTTAAGAGTTTGTGTTGGACTGCATTCAAAGCCATCCTGGGCTGCATGTGGCCTGTGGGCCACGGTTGGACAAGCTTGCTCTACATATATCCATTAGGTCCATTTGGTGTATAGTGTGGTTCAAGTCTGCTGTTTCTTCATTGATTTTCTGTTTGGATGTTCTATCCATTGTTGATTTGATGTGTTATAAAATGTCCATGAGATTTGTTTTAATCATGTGTGATAAAATACACAGACACAGAAATGACTATCATGAAGGAAGATTAATAGTCTACAGTTCCATAGAAGCAGAAGGAACAGCATGCCACAGAGAAATACATGAGGAAGCAGCAGGGTCAGTCAGGAGCAGAGGGAGTGAGGGGGAAACATGGGCAAGAGTATCGTGTTGGTTTTGTGTGTGTGTGCGTGTGTGTGTGTAGGTGTGTCTATGTGGTAAGAGATGGCCAAGGCATCTTGGTAAGTGTGCTAAGTAGGTTTATGATTGGCTAATTGGAATAATTTCAGCAGGTTCCAGGGTGCAGGGGCCACCCCTGGTTGTCGGAAACCTGGACCTGGGGTGATTAGAGCAGGGAAATAATGGCTAGGCATGTGAGAGCTCAACAAAGGAGGTTGCTGGGATATGGGCTTTGGACTGGTTTATTTGCATGTGAAAGGAACCCTTGCAGGCAAGTTCTTCACTATGTCTAGGAATTGGGTAGCCCTAAGAGGAAAAGCCTATCCAGGATCAGCCCTAAGAGAAGGAAGTCTCTGAGATGCAAGGGCTCTCTAGGATCAGCAAGGCCCCAGATGCCAAAATGTTAGAAAATAAAAAGGCATGATTCATACATGTCTGATAGATTTGTAGCCACATCAAATATTTTTAACTCCTAATATTGGTATTTGTGCCATCTCTCTTTTCTTCTTGCTTATTATTTCTAAGCGTTTATCAATTTTATTGCTCTTTTAAAAGAACAAACATTTGTCTGCGTACTAATACATTCCCAACTTTTTATGGCATAAATTAATGGTTACTTGAATTCCATCTGGTGGAGTTATGAACTCTAGCACTAGTGAGTAATAATGAGTCAGTTTTATTGGATACCACTGAATGTAGGACTTTACTGTGATCACTGTGTGGGCAGTGATAACAACTCAGAAATAACATGCAGAGATAATAACTGCATCCTCCTCTCTTCCCATAGACACACAGAACCTTTAGAAATTCATCACTGTGGCAATGTCTTCACAGTGGTCCTTGGAGAACCAGCTTAAGAAACACCTGAGGACCTTGTTAAAAACTCAGATTCTACATCCCCACCTCAGACTTACCAAATCAAACATACAGCTAGTAGTATGCATTTTTGGAAAAATACCTTAGTGAATCTTTTGTAAGGCAAAAGTTTTAGAATCATAAAAAGTTTCAGAATAAGAAGTCTAATGGAAAAGGCACAGACCCCACAATTTGAGTTTGCCTCATTTAAATGACAAGGATACAACATGGTCACATAGTAAAATGCACATAAGTGTTTGCAGAAATCCCATTGCTAGGAACTACATCATGGTTCTGAATCTATTGCCAATCCTCTGACCTTGGCCACCTTCCTGGCCTCCACATCCCTGGGGTGCTTGGTACAAATCTTATTTGTCAGGTTCAAATGGTTGAAGCTTTAAAAACTATAATCAGAAAGTTGAGGCTGCTGGATCTGCTTCAACTTCCCCAATTAAGAGTCTCAATTTTAATCCTGGAAGCAATTGATTACAAAGAAGCCTAACGAGATCTGAGTTTTAGTGGCCTCCATTAATTACCTAAATGGAGGGTGAGACTTCACTTGGACAAGGGCTGGCACCAAATCCTGCTTCAGCCTTTTAGAGTTGGCTCATAAATCAGAGAATAAGGCCAAAAAGAATTTTAAAATTGGACAGAATCATGATCCCATCCAAGAGCCATTTTTATGTAATCCCATCCCTAGTTAGTAATTACTAGGCTATGACAATTAATTACTTGCTTTGTATTAAAACCCATTCAGTGCTAGATGGATCGTATTTTAGTCTGGTAAGATAAATTGTACTTCATTTTACCTGTGCAGAGGTATCAGCAGATGGAGAATGATAAGCTGAACAAAAACGGTTTATTATAAATAGTCCAAGGACAATTAGTACCTAAACGGCCTACAGACTCTTTTTTAAAAGGGGTTTTTACTGACTCATAGAGAGCCGGAGTTTCTAAAGTCTTTACAAAAGAACAGCTTCATTCAACTTCTATATGGAGAACATAGAAATAGTAGTTAGTGCATGCAAGTCCAGTTTTCAGAAAACTTGAAATGTAGAAACCCAGATTTGCAAACCTTATAAATAGGGGGATACTCATTCCAAGCCGGGCTGGCTTCCTACCCAGCCCCTGTTCTCTGTAGACACATTCACTAAGCCATTTTCCTGCTGAATCTTGGAATAATGCATTTGGGGGGATTTCAAGAGACCTTTTGTGTCTCCAAACCATATCCTATAACCATCCTTATGCCTCAGTCTAGTAATAATAGCAACAACATTTATTAAGCCCTTAGTAGTTACCAAATAATATTTCCAATAATTTTAGGCTTTATTTCATTACTTCCTCACAATAACTCTATGAAGTAGGCACTATTGCCGTCTGCATTTCACCTAGGAGAAACTGAGACTCAAAATAGTTAACCTTCCCAGGATCACTGTATCAGTTCTATTGCTGTGTAGCAAACTACCCCAAACCTAGTAGATTAAAAGAATAACCATATATTTGGCTCGTAATTCTGTGGATCAGCAATTTTGGCTGGGCTCAGCTGGGTGGTTCTAGTCTTGCATGAGGTCTCTGTAGCATGTATAGTCAGATGCACATCAGATATGCTCAGCTTGACTGGACTCTTTCACAAGTCCGGAGCCTTAGGTAGAACAGCTGAGCTGACTCGTCTCTGCCCCTGTAGAGACGCTCACATGGCAGCTAGACAGGATTCCAAGAGAGGAAGCTGAGGTATGCAAGGCCTCTTGGGCTATAGGTTAGAACTGGCACCACATCACAATTCTGCCCCTTTCTTTTGCCCACAGCATGTCACAGGCTAGCCCAGATTCAAAAGATAGAAAAACAGATTCCTCCTCTTGATAGAACTGCAAAGTTACGTTGCAAAGAATGAGAATATAGGGAGGTGTGGAAAATTTAGGCTATTTGGTTTTTTTTTTTTTTTTTTTTTTTTGGCCATCTATCTACCTGGTTATATAATTGGTCAATTGTAGAGCCAATATTCAGGGGATCCTCTGACTACACAGCCAGCACCCTGACCACTTTGCCATACTGCCTTCATAACGATGGTTTATCTTCTTTCTGTCACTGGGCCTTGGTTTTTCTATTTGAATAAACTCTCTACTTTAGTTAACCTGCTGCTATTCCAATTTTTCAGGTCTTTAGATCTGCCTGCTTTTGACCTTCGCCCCAATGCCATTCTGCATTAGAGCACTGCTGGACTTGGCTAAAAGACCTACCCAAAGATGATGGTCTCTCTGCCAAGGGCTATGCCCTGTGATTGGCCCAGACATCCTACTTAGCCATGTGTCACCAAATTCCTTGCATATACTGCTCCATCACCTCCAAGCACCTCCACAATTTGGCCTAGCACTTCAGTGCACTTGTTCACTTATCCATGGATTCAACTGTGTCTACCACTGAGCAACTTCTACAGTCTTCACTTCAAAAAGTGATCCACTGTAACAATCTTCTAAATGACTAGTGCCACCCCTTGTTTGAAACAGGATTGTATTTCCTAAAACTCAATACGCAAAGTTTCTGAAACGTAACTATTGCGTTGAGTAAGACCCACTGTTAACTATGAATTCAACTCAAAATTTTTCTCTTCTCTTTGGAGTCAGGCATTATAGCAACCCATAGCTCCCCATCCCCGACCTTACCCTAGTTACTCCTTTTATACATTTTATACCACACCAGGACTGCCTCTACATTCTTCCCTGGACCCTAATGTGGCTAAGAATCACGTGGCTGTAACCACTGGACATGGGACCTCATTATCCTCAAGACAGTGTATTAAAACCAGATATTTATCTGTAGTTAGCATATTTGCTTTTTTGCAGACACTCTTAGTTTTGGAAACTTTAAAAAGTAAATTGTTTGACACATTGAGACAGAGCAGAGCCATGGCAGGTCAACCACTTCACTGAGTATTGTCACCTTTGACAAATTGTTTCTCTGTTCAGCACCTCAGTTTCCTCATCTGCACATGGAGATTATTAGATTACATGATTGCTCAAGTCTCATCCAGTTTTAACATTTTCTTTCTTTTTCTTTTTTCCTTCCTTCCTTCCTTCCTTCCTTCCTTTCCTTTCCTTTCTTTTCTTTCTTTTCTTTCCTTTCTTTCTCTGTCACCCAGGCAACTCCAGTGCATACCACTGGAGTGCAGCGGTACAAAATCACTGCAACCTCTGCCTCACTGGTTCAAGCCTTCCTCCCACCTCACCCTACCCAGTAACTGGGACTATAGGCATGAACCACCACACCCAGCTAATTTTTGTTTGTTTGGTAGAGACAAGGTTTCACCATGCTGCCCAGGCTGGTCTTGAACTCCTAGGCTCAAGTGATCCACCTGCTTTAGCTTCCCAAAGTGCTGGGATTGCAGGAGTGAGCCACCATGCCCAGCAGTTTTAACATTTTCTGATTTGAAATATTTGTTCAGCACCTGCTCTATACATGGAAGGATCAGAGTCAGCAGCAGAGGAACTACTTGAGTACAACACAGGACATCAGGTCACCCTAGAAGGATCAGTAGAATGTTCATAAAACCATTAGCCTGCAGCATGTCTGGGGCCATGCTATGCACCGCCTCCTTGCTCGTATCCTGAATAATCATCCACATCCTGTGATAATGCCCCACAACATCTGCAGTATTGCAGGTAATGCTTCTGAATACTTTCCATTGCAGATTGCAGTTGCAAATAACAAAATCCTCTCTGTCTCAGCATTTTTAAGCAAGGGTATGTCTATCACTCTTCCCAAGACATGAATAGTTTTAAGGGAATCAATTGGTATGTTCTCGTTTTCCGTATGTACTTTCATAAAACTGTTCTACTTGGAGTTGGGGTGTTTTGTTGGTTTTCTATTTCTACCTTCTCATTCAAAACTAACTGTTAGTTACTTTTCAAAAGAAAATCAACATTTTATTAACTTTGAGCATAAAAATACATGACAATTAATTAATATCATGTTATACACCAATCCTATGGTGCATTGACCTAGGATTTAGAAATTTCCAGGGTATCAATCAAAGGTACAATTTCCAATATTTGTGTCAAGGAGTCTCCTTGATCCAAAGCATATCAAGACTGGTACTTCTTATATTGCATGTACATCTATTAAGGAATGACTGTGGCATTAGAAACAGGCTTTTGGCCTGTGTTGAGGTGCCCTCTTATATTCTAGACTGAGGAGAAATGTTACAATGACCTCACCACTTGTAACTCTTGACTCTTGGTAAAGAATGTATCAATCCTTATGGAAAGTGCATTTATTATAGACTAGGGAGAAGTGTTATAATGACCTCACCACTTGTATTTCCTGACTCTTGGTAAAGGATGTATTAATTTTTATGGAAAGCAACCTAGGCAACAAAAAGCCTGTATATAAGAGCTGAGGAAGCTGGAGGCATCTGACTTCACCCAGGTGGCAAGCTCTCAGCGAGGATGCATGTTTCATCCTATCTGCCCTTCTATCTTGGACATAGAATTCAGAAGTTAAATGGCTGTCATAGGAATGCATAATAACATGCTTATTCAAATTGAAAAATGGAGTCAGAGTATTTCTGACAGAAATTAAGTCTGACTTGGCTCATTAATTTGACCGTGAGCACTGGCTTTGTCAATTAGGATATATGGCAGGCATTTTTCATAAATTGAATGAGCTTAATCTGCAGCTCCAAAATTTTGAATAAAAATGTTATTTAAATTACATCATAAAAGTATTTTACCACAAAAAGTGTACTAGTAAAAGTGTATTGAAATCAATAATATTTTTTATTCCTCCTAACCTTTCTGAATTACGAGGTTAAATACAATTTCTTTTAGTGAAAGAGAAACAACTATAATTAATAGTCATTTGTAAGTCTGGAAATGATTGCCCAGCAATTGAGAAAGTGGATGAATCTGATGACTCGGCAACAATTTTCTTTTTTACCCCCTTTATAGATTAGGAGGTTCTTACTTTTTTGTTTTAAAAAACTGAAGGAAAACCATTAGAATTTTTCAATAGTCATTAAAATAATTTGAACAGCCATTTTATTTTGGGAAGGCATTCAGAGAACTGAATGACACTGCTATGATGTAATTCCTTCCATTCCCATCTACTTATTTATGTAAATAAAGTTTTTTAGTGGTTACATACATAAAAATTTAAAATGAAATAGAATTGATGATGAAATTATCTCATTCTAGTAGAAGTAACATTAATTCATGTGAACATATCTAAATGGAAAAACTAGCTTCATCTGTCTCATTGAGAGAAATGTTTCCAATAGTATCTAATTTTTATGTTTAATAACTACTTATTTAATGTGTAATGTACTTATACTCTTTTGATTAATTATATATACTAATAATTATAATAACAATATATACATAAATTCTAACCTGAGGATTTTTATGATCACAGAAAATATCAAACAATTAAAATTTCATTTTATAAACTTTTTTGGCAATGAAGTATAGGGCTAACAATAAAAGATATTTGAGCATAAAATACATACTATGATGACATAATTTATGGTAGATATGAAATGGAAATACAAATTCAAGGAAGAAATATAAACATTATAAAATTTCTAACTGTTAAGGAGGACTTTGTATACTTTTAAAAGTGAACAATTGAGGGTAATATATCACCATGGTAACTAGATTCCATTGGATACATTTAAAAGAATGATGGGGCTATTATATTTTGAAATCTCAACGCAGTATTTACAATATGCTAGAAATTACATCCTTTTGTTTATCCTATTAAAATGTATAATAAAAAATGTAGTTGTCTACTTAAAAATGTGCAACTGGGTCCATGTTCTCTTCATATCCAACCAGGTCAGATCACCAAATCCAGATTCCCATTGCCTTGGAAATCTGTTGTCTGCAGCCATTTCTGGTGCCCAAACCAGAACTGATCCGGGTTTGGGTACATGCAAGAGATCCACTTTAGGTAGTGTTACCAGCAAGGGACTTGAAACAGGGGATTTGGTACTCCCCGAATTGTTTGAAAGGTCGAGGGAAAATACTCTAGACTGAGCATCGAGTTGTTTCTGCAAAGCCACTTTAGTCTGTTGCAGCAATTGATGGATCAGAAAACTCCTAACACTGTCACTTATTGAATGAGCATCTAACCTGACATGACCAGGAAAGCTATACCACTGCTCTAAAATTATGCCACTTCTACCACAATCCCCACTAGCAAAAGAGACTCCCCACACCCTTCCTTTTCTTTCCACGTCTCTCGGTTGCACAAATTCACCTAATTGGTGGAGCCTAAACATAGCTGGAACTCTACCTCGAAGGTTGGTGCAGAAATTGTTGTTTCCACCTTTTCAGCATTTATGTAATGGGAGGGGTTGTAATGGAGGCTGAGTGAACCACCATGCTATCTTCCAAAAATAAGGTCTTTCTTATGCATAGAAGAAAAAGGAACTCCCTGTATATTATTCAGGGAATTCCAGATGGGATCAGGGAATTCCCAAATCTGTCTGCTGCCTGTCACACTGCCTGTTGGCCCATATTGGAGCACTATTATTAATGCTTTCCATGAGCCCCTTATTAACATATAAACATTCCTATAAGACTGAACAGATAAAGCTGTAATCCATTATTAAAACCTACATAAATGTCAGTTAGCAGTTGATTGAGAGAGAGGTATGTGGTGGGGAGTGGGGAAGAGACCTAGAAGATGGTAGGATCTCTAAGTAGAAGGCAAAAGACTATCAAAGGCAAATTGCTCACCTACACAAATGAGCTCCAGGACATTTCTGATTTCTTTTCTAACAGAAAGGCCAGTTGTGCTGTGGCAAGGATGTACATAACAGAGAGGCAAGATAGCAAGCACAACAAAAGTTTCTCCTGTCTCCCAGCAAGCTCTGGCTCTCAAGCTCTCTCCCAGCAAACAAATGCAAAAGGCAGAATTCAGAATACAAACGTCTTCTGATGTATCCTTCTCCAAGGGCAGGAGGACTGTAGAGATTCATATATTGATTGGGAGCATAATAATGCAATAAAAAATTCAAAGACAAGCCAATTTCTCAGTGTTTGCAAGGACTGGCAAGTCCATCAAGGTTATTGATGAAGAAATCAAGCAGAATGCTATGCAGCCTGCTCCAGCCTCAACTCTGTCATAAAAAATCTACACCAGAAGCACTTCTCACATGACATCAGCATGCTCCAGTAAAGGTGTACACTCCTGGTGGTTTTTGCTAGAAGGATACTGATTGCATTCCAAGGGATGCTGTGGTGACAAGGAATCAGGAAATCTAGGTTCTAGTCTAATAACACTACATTGCTGTGTTACCTAAAACAAGTCACTTGACAATGCTGGGTTTCCATTTCTTCATTGGTAAGGCAGAAATAATAATATAAATCTTGCCTGCCTCCTAAAGAAAATGGCCTTAACTCGAGGTCCATGAATAAGTTTCAGACATTCTTGGAGCCCCCTGAAATTATAGGCAAACTTTTACATTTAGGTGGATATACTGAAGATAATTTCCCACATAATTCTAAACTGGATAATCATATGCAGGAGGAAAAGGGGTCCGTGGCTCTTTTAAAAAAGTTAACAACGAATGGCCAAGACAATCAATGGAGATAAATTAATCAGTGAGAACTGCTCTACAAACTCATGAAGAAAATAAGAATATTTCATTCAAGTTTACAAATAATAGCCAAGACCCACTTGCCATATTAATACAATATTTACCATCTCCCTTCTGGGTTTTTCTGTCCTATTTGTGACCCAAATTTGCAGTTTTTATTTGCTAAGATTTTTCAGTTCATATATACAACCATCTCTCAGATCACCCAATGATATTAAGAATCCAGACTGGGTTTTCCCACTTTATGAGCCCCTCACAGTTCCAAGGATCCACACCACTGGTCAGGCAAGTTTCATTTTAGGCCTTAAAGTCCATTTTCACTCCCTTTTCTTGGTTATTCCAGCTAATCACCTGCAACTCTAAGGGAGGCTACTCTTGTGACACTAGAGAACTCTAAGCTGGTCTTTGGAGGAAGCTTATTCTTGATGTGATTTATCTTTGCTGTTAGATCTGACATAATTGAAGCTGCTACTCCATTCTAAACCAGACCAATTATGATTTCCTTATTTGAAATGAGATGGCAATTTAGAGCATCAAGAAAGGGAATTATCCAAGAATTTCATCTGCCGTTTACCCTCAGTTAGATGCAGTGTTCATGTAGTCTCTAGACACTGCTCATGATTCTTTCGGTCCTGTCAAAGCATGCATGGCTTCACTCGGTCACCGAGCTCATCTTTCTCCTCTGGTGATTATAAACAGGAAATGATAGCAGATTTAGTCATAAGCTTTAGCCAAAGCTTTGCTGGGCTTAGGCTGTTGTTCCAGCAAATTCAACATATGTCTTGACCCTTTGTTAAGACTATTTCTGGAATAAAACTTTTTGGCTCATGGCAAAATTTGCTCAACATTTACTCCTTGACCAAGTCAATGTACGCCTCTATCCAGGATAATTCCCATTAAAATAGACATTTCATTTATTTGGAACACAGAGACAAGTCTCTACCTAAATGAATTTTGGATATATACCTCTCAACAAGAGACCTAGAAAGGTTCTTAAGCAAAGACTATATTCTTAAGTACATTGAAATTTATACAGCAGTGTAAACATGCTGATGTCAGTGAGCTTGTTTAGCTTCTGAAGAGCCAAAGCCACAATTAGCCAATAACAGAAGAGAAAATAAATCTATGTCAACTTTTCCAGGAAGTTTAGTACTCATGTGAAGATTCTTCCTATGACCCCCTTTTAATCCCCTTTCTGGTTTGTAGCCTGCTTTAGTGATTTTAAGGTGAGTTCATGTCACACCTCTTATCAGTTGTTTTATGTATATATACATACACATATTATCTATACATGTAAAATATATAAAGACTTTATGTGTGTGTATGTTTGTGTGTGATCCTTGAAAATAAACTTTTCATCTTTTTAGGTACCCATAGAATATTTATAAAATAAATCTATATTAGAACAATTGATTCAAATAAAACACAATTAGAGCTGTAATCAAATACTATTCTCTGATACTAATGCAATACATCTAGAAATGTACAATAAAATAAAAACTTTAATTTTTTTAATTTAAATAATTCTGAACTAAAAAAGAAAATTTCAGAACTGACAAATGTCTAGAATATTAAGATATATGATAACATATGAGACATAGCTAAAGCAGTGTTCAGAGGAAATTTTTAGCCTTCAATATATTAATAATTGAGATCAAATGAAAATAAAGTAAGGTCCCAAGTCATAAGTATTGAAAAATATCAAAATAAACCTAAAGGTTACATATTGAAAGAAAAAGTTAATATAAAACAGAAACATAAATCAAAAATAGAGAAACAAAAAATTATGAAATTAATAAATTATTTTATTAACTAATTGTTTGAAAAAATATAAATTAAATAAACTGTCAGCTATCTTAGTCCAAAAAAGTAGGAGTAGGCACAAATATGGAAACCAATCACAGTATGAAATTGTCACTGTAAAGAGGCTGCCCAATGCACTATATTTCCCAGCAGTACCATCTTTGTATCTAGGGGTAACAACATGACTAATTCTAGCCAATGACACTTGAGCAGAAGCGATATGTGTGTGCAAGAGGATTTGCACCAGCAATACACAAAAAGGAAGTGCAAATGGTTTTAAAACAATTGAAACAATGCCTAATCTCACTTAAGATAAATGTTAATTTAAACTGCTATAACAAAATGTACTACTTTTCACCACCTACATTGTCAGATATCAAAACATTTGACAATTGTAAGAATAATTACTAGTAATTATACAATATGTACTATGTGCCCAGCATTGTTGCAAATACTTAACACATCTTTGGTCCTCACAGTAACTCCATGAGGTGAATCTCATTATTATCCTCATTTTACAGATGAAGGAACTAAAGTACAGATAATTTAGTAACTTGCTAATATCATGTTGGCAAGTGTGTGGAAAATAGTCATTTTCATGCACTGCAGTGGAAATACACATTGCAAAAGGCAATTTGGCTATATCTACTGAAATTACAAATGTGTATATTTTTGATCCAGCAATTCCATTATGGCGAGCATACCTTACAGATATAGTTATTGATTGGGCAATTATCAGTGTACAAGACATTAACTGCAATGTCGTTTTTAGAAGAAAAGCCTTCAAATAAGAAGGTTGAGAAGAGTTGGGATGGCTGCTCAGGGCTGCAGCTGGTTTAAAACTGTCTCTGTTCTATGGCTGGAGGACACAGGGGAGAGCACACAGCAACACCTGCTCTGCAATATCTCCTGCTGATATCATACTTCATAATGAGAAACCACATGCTTTCTCCTTAAGATGGGAAACAATGAAAGGATGTCTTCTCTCATCAGTCCTATTCAGCATGTACTAAAAGTCCTACTTGATGCAAAAAAAAAAAAAGTAACAAAATGTGTACAGATTGGGTAAGAAATAAAATGGTCTTTGAAAAAAACATCTACAATCAGGAGCTTTTTGCTGATTCCCAAAAAACCAACAACAACAAAAAAATTCTTGATTACAGCAAAGTCACAGGATACTAAGTTAATATATAAAAATCAATTACTTTGCTGTACACCAGCAATGAACCAATTGAAATTTAATATTAAAAATGCAGTATCATCTACAATACCACCCTAAAAATGAAATACTTAGGTAAATATGTGTATAATCTATGTACAGAAAACTATAAAACTCTGTTGAAAGAAATAAAAGATCTAACTAAATGGAGAGATATTCCATGTTCATGGATTGGAAGATTCAATATAGTTAAGATGTCAATTCTTGATAACACCTGACTTGATCTATAGATCAAATACAGTCCCAATCAAAATTCCAGCAACTTATCTGGTATATATTGTCAGACTAATTCTACAGTTTATAGAGAAAGACAAAAGACCCAGAATGGACACATTGATACTAAAGAAGAACAAAGCTGGAAGACTGACACTACCAGAATTCAAAACTTACTATAAAGCCACAGTAATCAAAACAGCATGGTATTGGTAAAAGAATAGACACATAGATCAATGGAACAAAATAGAGATCCCTAAAGTAGATTCACACAAATTTAGTCAACTAATCTTTGAAAAAGGAGCAAAGGCAATTCAATGGAAAAAGGATAATTTTTTAAACAAATTGTTTTGAAACAATTGAACTTCTAAATGGAAAAAAACAAAAAAGTCTAAGCACCAATTATACCTTTTACATCAATTAACTCAAAATGAGTGGTAGAACTAAATATGAAATGTAATACTTTAAAACATCTAGAAGAAAACATAAGACAAAAATCCTTGTGGCCTTGAGTTTGCTAATGAGTTTTTAGACTCACTAACACTAAAAGCATAATTCATTGAAAGAAAAAAGTTAAATTAGACTTTATTAAAATGAAAGGCTTTTACTCTAAAAATGACTCTGTGAAGAGATCAAAGGTAAGCCATAGACTGGAAGGATATATTTTTAAGCCATATACCTAGTATGGGATTTGTATCCAAAATACATTAAAAACTCTTAAAATTCAACAATAAGAAAACAAACAATCCCATATTTAAAATGGGCAAAAGATCTGAACAGACATCTCACCAAAAACAATGGCAAATAAACATATGAAAAGGTGTTTAATATAATTTGTCATTAGAGAATAGAAAAGTAAACCAACTTGAAATGACATTGAATGCCTATCAGAATGGCTAAAATAGAAAACATTGACAATATTAATTGCTGGTACAGTTGTAGAGCAACATGAACTCTCACTCATTGTTGGTGGAAATACAAAATAGTACCGCCCCTTTAGAAGACAGTTTGGCAGGTTTTCATGTAGAGCTAAACATAGTCTTATTATACAACGCAACAATCACACTCCTAGGCATTCATCCAACTGATTTGAAAACTTATGTCCACACAAAGCCTGTATGTGAATGTTTACAGCAGCTTTACTCATAATCACTGAAAACTGAAAGCAACCCAAATGTCCTTCAACAGGTGAATAGATAAACGGTGGTACATCAATACAATAGCAACAAAGAGGAATAAACAAGCCAAGCAAAACATGTATGGATTAAAAGCATATTGTTAAGCTTATAAAGCCAATATTAAAAGCCTACATAATATATGATTCCATTTATAGGACACTCTGGAAAAGGCAAAACTATAGAGATGGTAAACAGGTCTGTGGTTGCAAGGGTTCAGATGAGAGGAAGGAGTTGAATAGGTGGAGCTCAGGGAATTATGTTGGGCAGTGACTATTATGTATGATGCTGTAATGATGGATACATAGAACTTAATACAAAGAGTGAACCTTAATATACACAAATCAAAAGAAAAATACTTAAGAGGTTGGGAGATCTCATGACGAAATGCAGACTATGATGAAAAAAGTCTAATTGTATTACAAATGTGTGAAATACCCTTATTGAAGGGTGTGTGTTTGGGCAGGGGGAGATGCTGACCTAAGTAACCTTGGAAATGAGTGGAGACTGTAAGACTAAAGGCAAAAGAGATTCTATATAAGCATGGTACTGTAGTTGATATAGTTGTTTCCCAAGGCAGTATGGGTTCACAATTCTGATACTGGTTGACATGTATACTGACACTGAACTATTAAATAATTAGAGGGTGGATATTGGGAGTCAGATTTCTTTCTGTTAGTGTAGGAGGTTGCTGACATATAAAGGAGGAAGAATAGAATGATTCATGTGGTGTTATATTAAAGTTGGCAAAATGAGCAAGGAGTCACATTAGGTCAAAGGGACACAGGAGCCAACTGAAGGGCTCCCAATGACTGGAATATTTTCAGCTTCTTATTTAAAATTAAACTCTTTGTTTTGAGATAATGGTAGGTTCAGATGCAGTTCTAAGAAATAAGGCAGAGTGATCCCATGGACCCTTTGTCTGTTTCCCCCAGTGGTAACATCTTACAAAACCATAGTACAATAGCACAATCAGCATATGGACATTGACACAGTCAAGATATGGAACACTTTTATCACAAGTATCTTTCATGTTGCCCTTTTATAGCCACATCTGTTTCCCTCCTACTCCCATTCTCTCCTTAATTCCCAGCTACCCACTAATTTGTTCTCCACTTCTATAGTTTTGTCATTTCAAGAATGCTGTATAAATGGAATAATACAGGATGTAAACTTCCGAGGTTGGCTTTTTATTGCTCAGCCTAACTGTCTGGATATTAATCCAGGTTGCTGGGTGTATCAGTTGCCATCCCTTTTTATCACTGAGTGATAGTCCATGGTATGGATGCACTACAGCTTGTTTAATCCTCATCATTAAAGGACATCATTAAAGGACAAACTCATTCAGTTTGGAGTTGCTATAAGCATTTATGTACAGGTTTTCATGTAAACCAAAGTCTTCATTTCTCCAGGATAAATGCCCAGAATTGAAATTGCTGGGTTATATGACAGCTGCATGTTTAGTTTTTAAATAAATTGTCAAGTTATTTCCCACAGCAGCTGTATTATTTTATATTCCCACCAGCAATATATGAGTCATGCAGTTGTCTGCATCTACAAGCTAGAACAATATGAGCAACAAATTCACCCCAAACTGCAACCAGAGAGTCCAAGATATGATTGTGGTAGTCGATACTGGTGGGTCTCCCAGAGCAAAGAGCAAGGAAAAGGATAGTAGGTGTCCGAATAGCGAACAAAAAATATCCAGCACAGAGAGGTTGTGCCAATCACCTGAGATGTTCATCACAATACACTGCATCTCTGGACATCAGACATGGCTTTTAACCTCAAGAAGTTTACAGTTTCAGGCTAGGGATGAGATATATGCGTGAATATAACCATCATCAAGGCAGGAGGCAATCAGAGCCACAAGAGAACCCCATGAATCAAAAAGTGGGAGATTAGAAGAGACATCATGAGGAACATATCAGATGAATCAAACCTTGAAGAATTCTTGCCTATCAGGAGGGGAATACATTCACATACTTACAGTTAGCTTATAAGAATAATTCCCTAAATCTGCTTTGCATTTATGGTTTGTAAACACTTTCCTATTCATATCTTATTTGATCACCATTTTATGTAGATAGTGTGTATCAGTCAAGTATTGATGTATAACAAACCACCCGAATACAATTCTTATGCTAACGACCCGGAGTTACATCAAATTTCACAGATTAAGAGCATAGTCTTCCAAAAGACTACTTCACTTCAGACATCATCAGTAAACTCTAGGGTTCCCAGACCATTCACACTTCTGACCAACTGGCTACAAATTCAGGGATTCCCCCTACCCTCTCAAGTTCAAGAATTTGCTAGAAATAACTCATAAAACTCAGGAAAACACTATACTTATAACTATAGTTTTATTATAAACAATACAATTTTGGGACCAGCCAAAGGAAGAGACTGATAGGGTAAGGTCTGGAAGGGTTCCAACCATGTAACTTCTGTGTCCTCAAGATGTTACTCTCCTGTCACATTGATGTGTATCACCAGTCAGGGAAGCTCACCAGATCTTTGGTGTCCAGAATTTTCCTCAGAATTTCATTATGTAGGCATAATTGATTGAATCATTGGCCACATGATTAAACTTGATTTCCAGACCCTCTCTTTTATCAGAAGATCAGGCAGATATCACCAAAGCTCCAACCCTTTGGTTACATGGTTGGTCTTTCCGTTATGACCAGACCCCATCCTGAGTCATCGCATTAGCATAAACTTACCTGTGATCCAAAGGACCCAGCATGAAGAACAAAGACACTCCTATCGCTCAGGAAATTCCAAAAATTTGGAGGTTCTCTCCTAGAAATGGGAAAAAGAAACTAGCCAAATGTTCAGTCACAAAACATCACTTCAATACTCAGTAGTTTCAAACAGAAGTTATTTATTCTCACACACCTATAGCTTAGCTGATCTAGAATAAGCATGACTGGCCCCAGCTTCAGTCTATAGTAGGGTCCAGGTCAACTCTATATGTCTCTCATCTTTGAACCAGGAGATGAGATAGGACCTATTCATAGAAGAAACAAAAGAGGACAAGCCCAAAGCTTCAAGCACAGTACAAGCCTCTTCTTGCATCATGTTCACTAACATCCCACTGGCCCATCAAGTTATCTAGCTTAACTCAACATCATTGGAGGTGGGGAAGTGTGTTCCACCCATAATTGGAGGTGCCAAAGGGCAAATATTTCCTGAAAAATAATCTGAACTATCATATAAGAAAAATATTATATTATGTACTATTTTATGATCTTTTAGCCCCTTTGTGGCAACAGCTGCCTGCTAAAGATGATTTCTAAACATTCAGGACCACCATATTATGCCCCTAACCACTGGCTGTTTATATCTTAAGTGTCCTCCACAGACTAGTATCCCTTGGGCTTGAGGTTTTGATCAAACCAAAATGGGTCATGTATTAGTCTGTTACCAAGTCTTCACAAGTAAATGTTTACCAAAGTAATTAAACTCTCAGCTTACCGGCAAATAAAAAACAGCCATCATTGGAAAAAAAAAAAAAAACACTGATCTTCAACTTGTGGTCTCTAACTTTCTCCCTTCCTTTTCTCACTCTCCTTTTTATAGTTTGCCCTTAAAATCCTTCTGCTCTCTTGATCTTCAGACATGAATCATGCCATGTAATATGAATAATAATGAGTGATGGTAATAATTGAAAAGATGAAAAATCTGCATTTGTTTCTTATCTAGAAAGATACTAAAACAGCTGCCAGGGAGTGTTCAAAGGCTTTACAGCCCATCCCATAATTTATGAATGTGTGAATGCTCCCCACGAACAGCCTGGATGAGTCAGATGTTTTAATTGGGCTGCCTTAAATTTAGAACCAAAGGAACTTGATTCCTACTCCACTGGGTAGTCTCATGAAGGGTGTTCCAGCCAGAGAGGAGCCAGAGTTGACACTTACATACACAAGTGGGTAGAATAAAGTACAAATGTTGTTAATGTTTGTAAGACACTACATTCTGGTTTTGTTCTTTGATTTTAAGGTTGAAGAATTTTCAGAGAAGCCTTATTAGGGAAGACTTCTCTTTTATGTGAAATTTACCTCATTGTGTCCTCTCCTTGGCAACAATAACTTGAGGGTGAAAATCAGCTGGTATCCCACATTGTTAAGCATTTCTGAAAAGGGATCTTTAATGTGGCACTCCATAAGAGTTAAAAGATTTGTTGAAAAATGACCATATCCATGCTCTGTGAAAAAGAAATATAGGCAATTTGTGCATTTATATTCATGACATAACATATAACAGGTTTATTCACATTGATTCATTAAATAAGTGTGGAGTGAGGCATGTGTCTGGAACTGTCCTTGGTGCTGATGCTAGTGACATGAGCAAGAAGAGTTTTTGTCTCACGGAACTACAGCCTAGTGGAGGAGACAGACATTACTCAAGTGTAACTGGATATTAAAATTGAAGTTTCAAATAAGATATCATAATGCATTCCAAAATGAGTTGCCAGATCAACATTTGAGTTTTAAACGTTTCTGACAAGCCCCTTCCCTAACGGAGACAAATAAATGGGCATTGAATAGTTGGAGAAAAGGAGAGGATTTGAAAGGAAGATTTCTTACAAGTGAGCACTGTCATAAGCTTCCCCACAAAGAGGAAGGATGAGGGTGCTTCTCTTTTCATCCAAGCCAATGATGAGATCTTTAATGTGACTTGGAGATCTGATGTGTGTTCCTGCAAATATAGGGAACAGCAATATATTTCACAGGTCTGAGGACTCTAAAGGTAGCCTAAGCTAGAAGAGGGAGAGAAAAGAGAGAATTGTGCTATTTTTTGAAACTAATCGCTCTCCCTTTCAAAAATATGTCAAAGGTGCAATAATTTAAGGGATACAAATTTTATGTGTATCAATTATCTATTGCACAATAATGCTACATAAAAAAACAGCCACAAAACTTTGGTGGTGTAGAAAAAAAAGGATTTATTTTGATCAAAAGTTTATTGGCCACCTAGGACGTTCTTCTGGTCTTTGCTGGGATTGGCTGGGTTTGCTCCTGCATCTACAGTCAGCTGGTGGGTTTGCTGTGGGCTGAATAGTATAGAATGGCCTCAGTTAAACAACTCATCTCTCTTCCATGTGGTCTCATCCTTTAGCAGGTTCACATGGGCTTCTTTATGGGAGTCAGATCCAGTTTCCAAGAGAAACTGTAAAGAAATTGCAAGCACCATGAACAGACTATTGGTATAAATATTGACTTAAAGAATGCTGATGGTGAGTGCTGAAAAGAAAGTGAGAAATATGTTATTGAAAATGGGAGAAAGGAGGATCTCTGTTATGTATTGGCAAATGCTTATCAAAATTGTATTCTGCAGTCATGTAGAAAACATAATATGTAAGTGACAATTTGGACATGTAGCTAAGGAAATTCCCAAGCAAAGTATTGAAAGTGCTACCTGGCTTCTTTGTATTGCTTATAGCAAAATACAAGATCAGATAGATAAATTGAGGGAAGAACTATTAAACAAAAAGGAATTAGGAAGATTTTGGAAATTCTCAGCCTCTCCAGATGTCAAAAGATGCTAAAAGTCCAAAATGTTTGCTGAAAGTGGGAAGTAGAAAAAAGTCTGAGTTTGTGACTGTAGAACCCTTTGCTGAAACCTCAGATCTCATCTTTATAGTTGAGAAGGATAATATCAAAAGGTTAAAGTACTCGACCACACAATAACCTTCCAAGAGATAGTGTTCCTCATAGATATTCTCAATCAATCCAAAGGGCCTCAAGGAAGTTTAAAATCATTGTCCTTCATCCATGTCAGCAGAAGCCAAAATTATATTGCCCTGAAAATATTTGTGAATGTGACTCAAGCATAATGGAATAAACCCTTATGACATCCACAAGAGATTCACAAAGTTCTTGAGAACATTATATCAGCAGAAATACTCTCAATTTGATTGAAGTGGACAGAGACAATATGAAACAAAGGGAGGCTTTCAAACCTCCAAAATTCCACTGGTTCAAAGCAGCCTGATAAAACTACTGTGCTTCAAACACTTACTATCTTTTATGAAGAATGAATGATAACTTATAGGGCAGAACCAAGAACCATAAGCAGAGTCAAGGGCCCACAGAGCAAAGCCAAGAGCCATGGAGGGTTATTCCCAGGGTTTGAAACCTAAACAAGGAACTTTGGCTAAAGTTTTCCTGGCTAAATTTCAAAGCTGCTTTGTACCAGTGACTTCATGTTTACCTTCCCTTCCCCACTCTACCAACCCTTGTGAACCAGAATGTCCATAACTATTAATCTATGCATGGTCTTGCCATCATATATTGAGAGGGTTGGGAGCAGATAACTTGTCCCTTTAGTTTCACAGGTCCACAGATGGAGAAGAATTATGACCCATGAATTTGCATACTCCATGAAATTTCATAAATCATCATCATTTGATTTAAATTATGAGAATTTAGACTTTGACCAAATGAGATTTATTTTTTTATTATGGCAAGAATCCTTAACATGAGATCCACCCTCTTAAATGTTTAAGTACACAATTCAACATTGTTAGTGATAGACATGATGTTGTACAGCAGATTTCTAAAATGTATTCATCCAAAGAAGGCATACAAATGGCCAACAGATATATGAAACATGCTTAGTATCACTAATCATCAGAAATGTGCAAGTCAAAACCACAATGAGATATCATCTCTCACCTGTTGGGATGGTTGTTATAAAAACAACAATGGACCAGGTGCAGTGGCTCACGCCTGTAATCCCAGTACTTTGGGAGGCCGAGGTGGGTGGATCACCTGAGGTCAGGAGTTCGAGACCAGCCTGGCCAACATGAAAACCCATCTCTACTAAAAATACAAAAATTAGCTAGGCATGGTGGTGTGCACCTGTAGTCCCAGGTACTCGGGAGGCTGAGGGGCGGAAGTCACAGTGAGCCAAGATGGGGCCACTGCACTCCAGCCTGGGTGACAGAGTGAGTCTCCATATAGAAAAAAAAAAAAAAGACAAAATGTGGAGAAGTTGTAACCATTGTACACTGTTGGTGGGAATGTAAAATGGTGCAGCTGCAGCCACTGTGGTAAACAATATGTAGGTTCCTCAAAAAATTAAAAATATAAATACTACATTATCTAGCAATCCCACTCCTTCTGGGTATTTATTCAAAATAATGTATAGCAATGTCTTCTTCAAGAGATATCTACACTTACATGTTTATTGCAGCATTATTCGTATTGTAGCCAAGATATGGAAACAACCTAAGTGTCCATCAAGGGATAAAGAAAATGTAGTACACAAACATACATGGAATATTATTCAGCCTTTAAAAAATAACAAAATTCGGCCATATGTGACAACATGGGTGAATCTGGACGACATTACACTAAGTGAAATAAGCCAGCCATAGGACAAATACTGAATGATTCCACTTACGTGAAGTGTCTAAAATAGTCAAACTCACAGAAAAAGAGAGTAGAATGATGGTCGTCTGGGGCCAGAGGGGAGAGGAATATAGAAAGTTGCTGAGCTAATTTAGATATAAGTTTTAATTTGAGTTGATGCTGCAATGGATTGAGACTCCTGGAGACCGTGGGAAAGAGTAAGTGAATTTAGCACACGGAAGAGATGTGAATTTGGAGGACCAGAGGTGGACTGTGGTAGACAGAATCCTAAAGTGACCCCCTAAGATATTTCATCCTATTATCCTTGGTATTGTGACTATGATGAGATAGTGTACTCATAATTATATAATAATACATACCAAAAGGGATTTTTCAGATGTAATTTGGTTACTGATTAGTTGACTTTGAGTAATAACAAAAGAGATTATATGGGTGAGCCTAATGTAATCATATGAACACTAAAATCAGAGAGTTTTCTCCAGCTGGTAGCAAAAGAGGAAGTCAGTTTCAAAGCATGACAACTTGACACACAACTGCTGATGTGAAGATGGAGGTCACATGACAAGGAATACAAGTGGTCTCTGGAAGCAGAGAACAGTCCCTGGCTGATAACCATTAAGGAAACAAGGACCTCCAGTCCTACAACTGCAAGGAATTAAATTTGGCTAAAAACCCAAATAAGCTTGGAATAAGCTCTTCCCCAGACAACAGCCCCAGCCTGGCTGACACCTTAACTCTAGCTTTGTGAGTCCCAAAGCAGATGAACCAGCCAAGCCCACACTTCTGACCTAAAGAAGTATGAGATAATAAATGGCTTCTGTTTTAAGCCACTATGTGTGTGGCAATTTGTTACATAGCAATAGGAAACCAGGATAGCCTCTGAAGGCCTAGGCTCAGAACTGACACACTGTCATTTCTGTGGTATGTTACTGGTCAAACAAGTCACAAGGCCAGGCCAGATTCAAAAGGTGGGAAGACAGAACTCACCCCAGGAACATTGCAATGGGCTTAGATTCATGTAGGTACAAACAGCTGGGGACAGCCTGCCACACAATATAGGAATGTTGACTTGGGGTTATTTTGAAAGGAAACCTGCCGAATAAGAGGGTTTCTGCCAGAAAGTAAGGAGAACCTACCAGTGGGGTGAAAAAGCTGGGAAACCAGAAGCCAAGGGAGCAGTGGGAGCACACAGTTAAAGGAGGATCATGAGAGGGGTCCACCCGCTTCAAATATCCACCAGGCCCAGAGAGGCCAAAGCCATTTGACAGTAGTGCCAGTGCCAGTAGAACTTTTTGGGCTTCCCCACCTACATGGTCATATCCAAAAGGGTAGGCTAATCCCTGGACAGGCCCACGGAGCTTAGGCTCTCCAAGGTCTTTAATTCATTTACTTATTTATGGACTGGTCATTGTTATATAGGAGCAATTTAACTGGGCTTGTTTGATTTTTGCCAATACTATGTAACCCAGATGGCACCAGTGACATAGTAAAACATTGCACCCAGAACTTGGAAATTACAGGTAAGTGGTTTAGATTGCTAGATGCAGTTTTTCAACCATATCAGATAAAGTGGAAATTATGCTAGAGTTTGAGGGTGACATGATTGAAGCATGAGGGGCTTGCTAAAGCCCACCCCCTTGACTTCAACTTCTCCCATGGTGTGGCAGTACTCTAAACTGGAGGAGAAGACCACCGCACCCACAAAGTTCATTCCTCGAGAATTCACAAGCCCAAATACACATATCAGGGACCATCCTTCAATCTAACGTTTCCTGCTGATAATGTAGGCCCAGAGAAAACTGTTACTTCTATAACATTGGTGTGTCAGAGCTCTGTATTTGCCAAGTCTTTATCACCTTCCTCTGTAGGACAACATCAAAGGATCAGAAACAGCTTCTACCTACTAGGAAGGTGAGCTGTTCCCTGAAAACACGTCACAAATCATACTTGTTCAGCCCAACAGTTTCATAGGTATGAACTCCTCTGTGCACTCAAGGTAGAAGTTTTCTTTTTTTATTTCTTAAACTGGTTGGAACCAGCTCCCCTAAACTGGTAGAGAGACTAGTACCATATTTTGGGGGCTTCACTGACATCACTCATTAAAGAACCCTTGAACTTACACAGTACAAAATGGCATAGCCATCGAATTCCTCTTCAGGATGGAAGAGCTCTGTCTGGCGTCTGTTGAACTAATGTTATCTTTACTGCCATTGGTTTGTGCTGCCTGCATTAGGCTGCTCTTGCATTGCTATAAAGAAACACCCAAGGCACTGGGAGCGGTGGCTCACGCCTGTAATCCCAGCACTTTGGGAGGCCAAGGCGGGCAGATCACGAGGTCAGGAGATCGAGACCATCCTGGCTAACATGGTGAAACCCTGTCTCTACTAAAAATACAAAAAATTAGCCAGACGTGGTGGTGGGCGCCTGTAGTCCCAGCTACTTGGGAGGCTGAGGCAGGACAATGGCGTGAACCTGGGAGGCAGAGCTTGCAGTGAGCTGAGATTGCACCACTGCACTCCAGCTCGGGCGATGGAGTGAGACTCTGTCTTAAAAAAAAAAAAAAAAAAAAAGTACCAGAGGCTGGGTAATTTATAAAGAAAAGAGGTTTAATTGGCTCACAGTTCTGCAGGCTGTAAAAGCATCATGACAGCATTTGGTTGGCTTCTAGGGAAGCCTCAGTGAGGTTTTACTTATGGCAGAAGGTGAAGCAGGAGAAGGTACCTCACATGGCCAGAGCAGGAGCAAGAGAGAGAGTGGAGGGAGTGAGGTATATATTTTTAAACAACCAGATCTCACAAGAACTCACTCACTCACTCACGAAGCCATAAGGGATCTGCTCCGATGACCCAAATACTTCCTACCAGGCCCCATCTTCAACAATGGGGATTACATCAACATGGGATTTGTTGGGGGGACATCCAAACTATATCACTGCCACATGCTGGTCCTCCACCATCTATTCAGTGCTACTGCTCAGCTATAGAAGCAACTGCAGCCATCAGTGGTAAGCTCAGCAATAGATGCACTTTACTGAGACTTCCAAGTCACTGCTACCATTTTCCATCCCTCACAGACACCCACAGAGCATTCTCCAGAACTTTGCCATCTCAGAGGTGATGGCTATACTAGAGTGCATTAGGCATCTGCCTTTCAAAGAATCTACTTCCAAGTCTTGGTTTCAGCCCCACGCACATACACTTGTAGGCTGGGCTATTTTATTTTCTAAGTCTTCAGATTCAAAGGTTAATTCCCCTCTCAGTCAACTCAATAAGATTCCTTGCCCTGATAAGCCAAGAACAGGGTCTTAAACTTGAAAATAAAAGTGTCTGAACCTCCTTTAAAAGAAAAAACAATTCTCCCAGACTTCCAGTATTCAGTTATGGAATCTATACAAAAGACGTGCTATGAACTGTCAGCCATTTGGCAGAAATGAAATTATTGCTCCTACTATGATTGTAATGAAGACTGCCAAAAGATCTTTTTAAATTTAGCATAACCTTGCTTTGCAATCAAATTCTTCTACCACTTTGCTCCATTGTGTAGCAAACTGCCACCATGCAGTGTACCAGAATACTCACCAGCTTACCCCTGCTGTGTAGGATCACTTATAAATTAAATCCACCTCATTCTTTAGTTGGCCTGATACCAGCAGGATCATAAACACCATGAATAAGGACATTGAAAAATCACAAGGCAGGACTCAGTTATCTTAATAATCCATAAAATGCTTGCATTAATATATTTAGCTAATGTCTAAATGAAAAACCTCCAAATTTTTGATTTCCAAAGAATTTTATATATCACGGAAATTATGATAGTTAAATCTTTAGCAGGTACCTCAATTCTATGTTTGATAATTTTCTCTTTTTTTGATGGAGTCTTGCTCTGTCACCCAGGCTGGAGTGCAATGGAGCAATCTCTGCTCGCTGCATCCTCCACCTCCCGGGTTCAAGTGATTCTCCTGCCTCAGCTCCCTGAGTAGCTGGGATTACAGGCATGCGCCACCACACCTGGCTAATTTTTGTCTTGATCATTTTCTAATAATATCAAGAAAGGGAAGTACAGGATGTGCTACGATGTGTTCTTACTGTGCAGCAACTACCCAACTTCAGTGGTATATAATGATAAGCATTTATTTTGCTCACACATCTACAGATTGGCTGGGTTTTACCTGATCTGGGTTGGACTCAGTTGGGTGTCTCTAAGCAGCAGGTTGGATGCAGTTCTGCTCCATGTCTATTTTATCTTCTTTGGACCAGTGGACCAGCCATGGCATGTTCTCATGAAAATGGCAGAAGCAAAAAGGAACAAGAAGAGGCATATTCAGCTTCGTAAAGCCTAAGTTGGGAACAAGCATCCTGCCACTTCCACTGGCCAAAAGCAAGCCGCATAGTCAAATCCAAAGCTAATGGACTGGGATGCACATTTCACCTTTAAGAGAGGAGTTGTGAAGTCACATGGTGTGTTAGTCCATTTGGATTACTATAAAGGAATACCTAAGACTGGGTAATTTATAATAGAAAGTGGTTTGTTTGGCTTATGGTTCTGTAGATTGTACAGAAAGTGTAGCACCTGCATCTGCTCAGCTTCTGGTGAGGGCCTCAGGAAGTTTGCAATCATGGTGGAAGGCAAAAGGAGAACCTGTGTTATCACATGGCCAGAGGGAGCAAGAGAGAGAGGAGAAGCCAGGCTCCTTTAAACAACCAGCTCTTGCATGAACTCGCCAAGCAAGAACTCACTCATTACCATGAGAAGGGCATCAAGCCATTGATGAAGGATCCATCTCCATGACTCAGACACCTCTCACCAGGCCCCACCTCCAACACTGAGAATCACATTTCAGTGTAAGATGTGGAGGGAACGAACATCCAAACCACGTCACGTGGCAATGGGTCAGGATACAGTGAGGGGTGAAGAGCTGAGACGGACAATTCCATCTGCCACCTATGACCAGAGAACTTCATCTATTCTGGAGTGGCAAGAAAGCCTTTCCTGAGGAAGTGAAATTTTGGCTGAAAAGTGGGAGGGGGGCAGGGAGCAAGGGTTACCATGTAAAGTAGAAGGAATAGCATTCTTCCACAGAGGAACAGCATCTGCCACAGTCTTGAGGCAAGAGGACCGTGGCACATTTAAAAAGGGTGGCAAGGATGATGAGAAACAAGACACAGGAGAGGAAGCAGGAGGGCAGTCAGGAACCCGAGCGGGTGGGGCCTTACAGGCCATGCTAATGGTTTTTGACCTTTACAAGCACAGGGAAATCATTGAGAAGTTTTAACCAGAGACGTGAAATTTTGCATTTGAAAACTATTTTCAGCTTTATGTAGCAGAAACATCAACTCAGAATGGCTTAGACAATAAGAAAATGTGTTATGTGACTAACACGAAAGTGGAGTCCCTCCAAGTCGGTAATTCAGTAACTCTGAAACAACGCAGAGGACAAAGCATTCGCAAGTTGCAGGTCACCATCTACAACAGATCAACTCTGTCCTCTCCTTGATTCTTTTGAGTCCCAAGATGGATACAGAGGTTCCAGACGTCATATGCGGAAATGACAGTGTTTGGGGGAAGAAATGACCCTCTTGTCTCCCTCCTTTTTAGAATTAACAGAAAACTTTCCCAGAAACCCCCAGGGGAAGTGACATCTCATTGGTCAAAACTAGGTTACAAGCCCACCCTTGAACCAATCCCAGGCGAGAAGAATGAGAGTGCCATGATCGACTTGGAACTATCAGGTAGACTCGTTATGTAACAAAGACAAAACCATGAGGAAGAACAGCTTCTCTCAGCAAAACTGTGATGTCCACTAAGAAAGAGGGAAATGAATGCTAGAGGTTAAGCAAGGCACATGGCTAAGTCCAGAATTAAGGGTAGAAAAATACACCCCACGTTCAGTGGGAGGGAATGCAGAGCTACATAGCAAAGAGTGTTATGTTAACAGGGAGGGGTAAACATTTGGAACCATTAATTCAATATGCCACCATACTTCTAACGACTGGACACACGCACACACGCGGCAAAATTATCCCATTCTGTGGCATTGAACACATAGCAAATTGTATATGTTTCTCACTTGAAACATGATTGCATACCACCTTGTCTTTATTATTGCATTAGTTTTCTATTGCTACCATAAAACGTTATCACAAACCAAGCATCTTAAAAAACATATATTTATTATCCAACAGTTCTGCAGGTCAGAAGTCTGACATGGCTCTCACTAAGCTAGCATCAACGCGCCAGCAGGACTGTGTTCCTTTTTGGAGCCTCTGGAGCAAAATCCATTTCCTTGCTTATTCTGATTGTTCGAAGCCAGGTCAAGCTCCTCGCACATTTTGTATCATTCCTTCCTTTTCCCTGGTTTTCACATCTCTCCAATCTTGTGTACCTTCCTCTTCCTTTTTTTTTGAGACGGAGTCTCTCTCTGTAGCCCAGGCTGGAGTGCAGTGGTGCAGTTTCGGCTCACTGCAACCTCCACCTCTTGGGTTCAAGCAATTCTCCCTGCCTCAGCCTCCCAAGTAGCTGGGATTACAGGCGTGTGCCACCACAGCCAGCTTTTTTTTTTTTGTAGAGACGGGGTTTTGCCATGTTGGCCAGGCTGGTCTTGAACTCCTGACCTCAGGTGATCTGCCCACCTCAGCCTCCCAAAGTGCTGGGATTACAGCCCCTCTTCCACTTTCAAGAACCCATATGATGACATCAGGCCCACCTAGGTAATTGAAAATAATCTGCCTGTTTCAGAGTCTCTTGCCTTAATTCCTTTTGTTTTGTAACCCAGCATTTCACAGGTTTCACGGATTAGGATGTGCACATCTTTGGGGGCCATTATTGTACTTACCTCAGATTTATCAAGCTACTATTAAATTATTATTCAGCTTTAAGTGTGTCTCTCTGAGTCTTTTGAGAGCACAGTGAGTAGAGGGACTGAATGTAAATGTTCCTGTGCTCTCCACCTAAGCACTCAATAACAACATGGAAAAAAAACGAATGTGAGGTACAGGAGAGTTTTAATATCTTTTAAAAGAGAGAGTTTTATCTAAGTGGTCTATTCCTAACACAAAGATAAATCCTGCTGTCTAACACGTGACATGGTTCTGTCCTTCACCTGGATAACTGTACCAGCAACAGCCCAAAAAGCATCTGTGGTAGAAGATACTACACCAAGGAGGAGCACAAAAACATGAACATTTTATTTGCTGTCCCCTGTAACTACTTACAAAACATTTTGGCAGAGACCAAGGGAAAATACAACATCTTAATGAAAAAGGCTCAGTGGGAACCCCTGAACTCTATCAATGCCACCTAGGGGGATTTATAACAGAGGTTGAAAAAGATTCTAGACCAGTTTCTGGGATGTTGGCATATATTTGCTTTGTGGTGAATGAGCTAATGCAGAGTTTCCGAGTGCTCCAAACATGTGACGCACACACTGTGAGCTTACTTTGCATGTCCTCAAGGGACTTTGTCCAAGAATTCTCCAAGTCTCCTTCACCTAGATGTCTAAATCTGCTGGGAAGGAGGGGAGAACCAAGTAGCAGATGGAGAGAAACTCCAGGATAGCACAAAGCAAAGGATGCAGAGTCAGAAATACACCCACGGAGACAGGGAGCAAAGGAAGAAAACGACAGGGAGACACTGAGACCTTGAGAGGTGGGGAGGGGAAGGGAAAACCTCAACACAGGAAACAGAAATAAGTAACCCCTAATCTGTTCAGTCATGGGTTCTGATAAAACCCCTTTAAATGTCGAGAATCATTTTAAAGGAAGGTAAAAACTGCTGTGGTTCATGGAGTACTTAGTCATCCCACTTGAAACATTTTAAGGAAAGTAATCAAAAGCCACTGCACTGGGAAGTACAAGAATTGGGTTCCTGCTCCAGGTCAGCCCTAGAGTATTTGTACAGTCTTGACAGGTCATTTTGCATCCCAGGGCTCAGTCTCCTCATCTTTATATGATAGAGGGGTAGCCCAGGTCAGGGTCCCCAACTTGTGATCTACAGCCCCAGAATTGAGGGAATCGGTAAAATTTGCATAGAAAAAATTTTTATTTTTTTGGCATCCAACTGAAATTCAACATGTCCTTCAATGATTAATGTAGGCAATTAGTATTTATACCATCCGTGACTGTCGCCAATAGAAATCATAGATGTTTTTATGTCACATTAAGGATTCTGCAAACATGTTATAATATCTTTTATTCTCATTACTACTTAAAAACTGAAGATTGGCTAGGTACAGTGGCTCCTGCCTGTAATTCCAGCACTTTGGAAGGCAGGAGGATTGGTTGAGTCCAGGAGTTCGAGATCAGCCTAGGCAACATAGGGAGACCCTGTCTCTATAAAAAATTTTTAAAAATACAAAAATTTTTAAAACTGAAGTTTTAAACCTGTATCTAGATCTTATTTTAATGTGCATTAATGAAACACATATATGACTATATTACAAATTTATTTTCTCTTAACATTTTAATAAATAGAATTTAATCTAGTCAGTTTTCTTTGTAATTCAATGTATTTTATTCTGTTTATTTAGTGATAATTTTCTGGCACAAACATACACACACACAGAGTTAACAAAAGAAATCTTGGACTAGGCCGGATGTGGTGGCTCACGCCTATAATCCCAGCACTTTAGGGGGCCGAGGCAGATGGATCACTTGAGGTCAGGAGTTCAAGACCAGCCTGACCAACATGGGGAAACCCTGTCTCTATTAAAAATATAAAAATGAGCCAGGAATAGTGGTGGATGCCTATAATCCCAGCTACTCAGGAGGCTGGGGCAGGAGAATCGCTTGAACCTGGGAGGCAGAGGTTGCAGTGAGCCAAGATTGCACCACTGTACTCCAGCCTGGGTAACAGAGCGAGACTCTGTCTCAAAACAAAACAAACAAACAAAAAGAAATCTTGGACTAGATGTCCTCTAACATGCCTTAAATCCTGTGAATTGATTGATAGTACAAATGTTTGCAGATGTCCTACATATCAGGCCCTGAAGGGGTTAATAATTTGCCTAGCATCTTACAGGTAGTACAGAGCAGAGACAGAACTGAAACTCAGGTCTCCCCCCCAGAGTGTGGGCACTTAGTTTCCGGCTACACTGAGAGGTAAGTCCTCTCACCACCTTTTTCTCCCACCACCATGTCTAACCATCTACCTGCATCTTTCCACCTGCTACTACAGAAAAATTGCCTAAATTCAGGTCAACTTCTTCACTGGTATGTCAAGTTGCACCTTCTCTTACCTACAGAAGAACATCCCTCTGGAAATTCTCCTCTCTCTCTCCTACATCAACTTTTTCCTCACTACTAAATTCTACCCATCAGCCCACAAATATACTATTATTTGTCCCATCTCAAAAAAAATCAGTATTAGTTATATTGCTGCATAACAAATTATCCCCCAATGTAGCAGCTTAAAACAGCAAGTGTTTATTATCTCACAGAATTTATAAGGCTCAGAAAGCTGGTAGTGGCTTATGCTGGTGGTTCTGATGCAGGTCACTCCATGTAGTCATCTCAAGACTCAACTGGGGCTGGAGCATCTGCTGCTAGGCTCACTCACCTGGTTACTGGCAGGCCTCAGCTCCTCATGGATTGTTGGCTAGAGGCTTCATTTTCTCATCATGTGGACCTATCCATAGTGCTACTCAAAATATGACATATTTTCTCACAGAATGAAAGATTCAAGAAAATAGAAAATCAAAAGAGCATCTAAAATGAAAGCTACCATCTTTTATAACCTAACCTTCAAAGTGATATACCATGACTTCCGCCATATGCTATTGGCCACATGCACCAACCCAGGCACAACACGAGAGGGGACTATATAAGGGTGTTGATGCGGTTTGCCTGTGTCCCCACTCAGATCCCTTCTTGAATTCCCATGTGTTGTGGGAGGGACCTGGTGGGAGGTAATTGAATCACGGGGGCAGGTCTTTCCCGTGCTGTTCTCATGAAAGTGAGTAATTCTCATGCGACCTGATGGCATTATAAGGGGGAGTTTCCCTGCCCAATCTCTCTCTTTGCCTGCTGCCATCCACGTAAGACATGACTTGCTCCTCCTGGCCTTCTGCCATGATTGTGAGGCCTCCCCAGCCATGTAGGACTGTAAGTCATTAAACCTCTTTCTTTGGTAAATTGCCCAGTCTTGTGTACGTCTTTATCAGCAGCATGAAAACAGACTAATACAGGTATGAAAACAAGGAAGTGGGGATCACTGGGAGCTGTCTTGGAGGCTGATTGCCACAAATCCTTTCCTTGCACCTACATTCTTCTCCACATTTCTCTGCTCCCTTTAGAGCAAAACTCCTTAAAATGTTATCTATGTCACTGTCTATAATTTTCCTTCCTCCATTGTCACTTGAATCCCTTCCATTCAGACATTTGTCTCTCATGTTCTACTCTTGTCAAGGTCACTCAGGACTTCCACATGGCAAAATCCATTGGTCAGTTCTCAACCCTCATTTCATTTGACCCATTAATAGCATGTAACACAACTGATCCCTCCCTTTTCCTTGAAATACCTTCTGCATTAGACCTCCAACATATGACTTTCTTCTGGTTTTACTCCTGCCTCACCGGCTGCTTACCAGGCATTTTACAGGTACGTTAAGGCCTGGAAGGGGAAATACTTAGCAGTCACAGCAAAAATTAAACAAACCTTAAAATGAGCTCAACAATATCAATTTCAGAAAAAAAATAAAATTTGCAAAAGAGAGAAAACATTATTATAGTTTATGATTTGGTCAAACAATGAATCATGTCTGAATAGGCAGAATACTCTTCAAAGAGTTTAATCAATTTTTTGCATGACTATATTGAGAAGACTGAATAAGGAAATTTGGAGGGGAAGGTTGTGCAAGAAAGATGGGATATAATTTTGTAAAATGTTAAAAGTGATATACACATATTATTTAGAAACATAGAAGTTCTTGCCAGAAGCAACGGTTAAAAAGTTGAAAGTGGTTACCTCACCTGTATGCTAGGTAAATTGGACAAACCATCACAATGAAAGTTGCTAGAAAATCTGGAGAAGAATTAACTGATGAAAGGCATTGGCAAGCTAACAAACTAGCAAAGAATTGTGGAGTCAAAATACAGAGAAGAAAAAACTCCGAGTCTTTTCTCTGGAGAGGAGTGCCAATTCTGGAAAGGGTGACTGAGAGACATTTAAACAGTGTTTTCAGCTCCAAGGAATTGAAGAGACAACAACTGAAGTGCAAAGCCCAATAAGCGGTGAAACCCTAACTTTTGGTTAGAACCTTAAAAGGCTATACCTTGGCCGGGCGCGGTGGCTCACACCTGTCATCCCAGCACTTTGGGAGGCCGAGACGGGCGGATCACGAGGTCAGGAGATCGAGACCATCCTGGCTAACAGGGTGAAACCCCGTCTCTACTAAAAACTACAAAAAACTAGCCGGGCGAGGTGGCGGGCGCCTGTAGTCCCAGCTACCCGGGAGGCTGAGGCAGGAGAATGGCGTGAACCCGGGAGGCGGAGCTTGCAGTGAGCTGAGATCCGGCCACTGCACTCCAGCCTGGGCGACAGAGCGAGACTCCGTCTCAAAAAAATAAATAAATAAATAAAAGGCTATACCTTAAGAGAAAAGTCTAACTAGAAGTAAACCCACCCTCCCTCTTACAGACTAAGCTTAGCTGTAAATCATCTCAATCCCTAAAATTAGACTAAGGTGATCTCAGATTGCTGGGGTCTTCATTCCTTTGCCAGAAAATAATATAAATCCTTCAGAATGAAGGTAACATTATCCTAGTCCTCAAATTATTTCTGTGATTTTTCATGAACAAGGACAGGCTGTCAATCAAAAAATAACCATCTAAATGAGGGAACATAACAACATGAATGAAAAACCACAGACAGTAGAAACATACCCAAAGAAGTTCTAGATAACAAAGATTTCAGATACACATTTTTAAATAACTACACTTGGGATATGCAAGGAGAGAAAACGTCATAAATTTTGGCAGAGACTTAAAAACTACAAAGAAATGGAAATTTTAGAAATGAGAAGCAAAGTAACCGATATTCAGAACTCAATGCCCATAGATTTAATTACAGATTAGACTCAAACAAATAAAAAATTAGGGAACTGCATAGAAGTCATAAATAAAAAAATTCAGAATAAATCATAGAGAGACAAACGGATGACATAGAGAAGCAGGTGTAAAAGATGTAAGATATACAATGAGAAGGTTTAACCTACGTGTATTGGAAGAGAAGAGAGAGGACACAGATGTAGCTGAAGAGATGATAGCTGACAATTTTCAAAACCAATGAAAGACTTTAAGTCTCAGATTCAAGAGTATCTGCAAACCCCAAGCAGAATAAACAAAAATGAGCCCACACATATTAAAGCGCATTGTAGTAAAATTGATACAAACCAAAGAGAAAATAACAGATTACCTTGAAAGATGCAACAATTAGACTAATATCTCACTGTTGAACAGAAACAATGGAAAGCAAAACAAAGTGGCGTCTTTAAGTACTAAAAGAAAATAATTTCCGATATAGAATACTATACCTAGTGAAAATATTCAAGGATGAAGGTGAAGATATTTATAGACACAAAAAATTGATGGAATTTGTCATCAACTGAAATGATGAAAGAAAATGCTACAAATTACTATATCCTAAAATAGAAGGAAATGATCCCAGATTAAAAGTCAGGAAGTAACGAATGGGGCAAAATTAATTTTAAACTCCTCTCTTCACTTCATACCTTTATTACTAGTTCTTATTTTCACTTAATGCCTTTATTACTAGCTCTTATTTTTTCATATTAATGTTGTTACCTCTACCTTCTTTTGTTATTTGTTTGGCATATTTATCTCATTCTCTTATGTTTAAATTTTTGGGGTTTTTGTGGCTTTTTCTGATAAGCAATGTTATTGGATTTCTAATGCAGTCTCAGAGTTTTTATGTTTAACTATGAGATTTTATCTTAATTTAATTTATTTAACACTGATATTTATGATTGATCTTCTTTCATTTTTTTCCATACTTTCTCATTTTCTCAACCACACACTAGGCAGTCTCCTCATCTCTGTGAACCATGAAATTTGATACTTTCAGTGGTCTGACACAATTGCCACCATCTTAACTCAATCTGCAATAGATTGAACTACCCAAGTCCCAATCTAAGATCCAACCTGAGGTGACACTGATGAACAAAGAAATAAAGATGGTAAAGCAGTTAATCTACTAACAGATTATCCCAAATGTGTGCAAATTAGTGTATGGTTTAGGTTAAGCGTTTAAAAATGCTTCTGTGACCCAAATCATGCAAAATGCCAAATGTTTACTCTCCTTTAATCTCTTAAATTTGCCAATGTTTACTTGTACTTTGAATTTTGTTTTATGGTGCAAGCATAGTCTCTTTTTTTGTACAAATATTTATGATCAATTTTACCATTCATGATTTTTGTCTCTCAATATTTTTATTCCTCTATTAGTCATCTAAAGTTTTTCAAAGGCACTCTTCAACTTCTATGCCTCTAATTGCCAAAGTCACAAAGGAAATTTTATTATTTGAGTGTTGCTTTTTGAAACCATCAATTTAGCCACACTTTTACTTATCTTCCATCTTTGTTAACATAATCTGGGTTTTAAAAGCAATAACTGTTATGACATGGTTATTTTTATGTTATATACCTTACTTTTAGAGAATTTTTTTTTATATTTGCATTTAGCTTTATAATCAAATATACCACAATTGCTTGACATCTCTATTTTAACTTTCAGTCTTTTTATTTGCTATGATTACCCCAATTGTTAGCTCTTTATTTTGTGCTTTTCTGCCAACAGGAACACATCTTTAGGTAGACACATTGATTGTGTGTCTTTGAATCCCTGAAATTTAGGAAGTATTTTGTGTTATTATAATGCATGAAATATACATGACCTTCCTTCCTTCCTTCCTTCCTTCCTTCCTTCCTTCCTTCCATCTTCCCTCTTTTCTTCCTTTTTTGAAACAGAGTCTGGCTCTGTTGCCCAGGCTAGAGTGCAGTGGCACAATCTCAGCTCACTGCAACCTCTAACTCCTGGGTTCAAGTGATTCTTGTGCCTCAGCCTCCTGAGTAGTAGCTGGCATTACAGGTGCACACCACCACACCCGGCTAATTTTTGTATTTTTAGTAGAGACAAGGTTTTGCCATGTTGGGCAGTCAGGTCTCGAACTCCTGGCCTGAAGAGATCTGCCCTCCTTGGCCTCCCAAAGTGCTGGGATTGCAGGCATGAGCCACCACTCCAGGCCCAAATTGCATCATTTACTTCTGACATTTAGAGTTGAAATTTAGATCAGCTTGATGTTTTTCTTCCTTTAAAGACAACTTTTTAAATTTTGGAGTGAGTGGCCTAGTGGGGTATTTATTTTTCCTTTATCCTAAAAATTCAAAACTGTTAGGCGCGGTGGCTCACACCTGTAATCCCAGCACTTTGGGAGGCCAAGGCGGCGGATCACGAGGTCAGGAGATCAAGACCATCCTGGCTAACACGGTGAAACCCCTCCTCTACTAAAACTACAAAAAATTAGCCAGGCGTGGTGGCGGGCGCCTGTAGTCCCAGCTACTCGGGAGACTGAGGCAGGAGAATGGTGTGAACCTGGGAGGCAGAGCTTGCAATGAGCCAAGATCACGCCTCTCACTGCACTCCAGCCTGGGTGGCAGAGCGAGACTTCATCTTAAAAAAAAAAAAAAAAAAAAATCAAAATTGTTTACAGTCTACATTTGGTTACGGGTCCCTGATTGAACAATTCCAATCTGCTTGAAATATGTCTTTCTTCAAATCAGGAAAAATGAATCCATTATCTCCTTAATATAACAGAAGTTTTAGTGCATAGGAATGCTCTCCCCACTGTCATGTCTCCATTTCTGTATGTATCTTACTCTTTCACAGCTGCTCCCTTTGCTTGTCATTTTCTTCCACATTTTCAAGCTCATGGTCCATATCACTAATTTGACTTTAAGCTGTATTACTTAGGTGTCATGCTGCCTCTAAAATGGGGTTTAAATCTGCAGTTGTGTTTTTAGTTTCCCAGTAATTCTTCCTTATCTCACTTCAAACTTTATCTTTTTATGTTTTAATCAAAGTCTATTTATTCGATGTGGTTCTCATTGCATAGAACCAGGCACTTTTCCTGGAAGAGTCCACAGTCCTTCCTCCTCCGTGGAACTGTAAGACATTTATACTAACTGCTCAGCAAAGCCACCGGCTGCTGTAACAATTCCTGACACCCCAGACACAGACCCTACCTCAAAACAGAAGCCTGAGTTAAATGAAACTTGGAAGTCTTTAGCACTACTTATTTCATAGTTTGCTTTGAATGTACCAAGACCTAATCAATAGATCATTCATTAAAAAATATTTATTGAACACCTGCTATGTGCTTGGTATTGAAGAGAGTGAGCAAAAAAAGCCTGGTCTCTCCCTCAAGAAGCTTTCATCTTTATTCATTATTCAATACTCACAAAAATAAATACACCTCCTAAGACCTACTCTCTCACATCCTCTCTGCCAATTCATTTCATCAGCTATTGCTGCAGCAAACAACTGCACACAGGTGGAATGACAGCACCTTGCCTCAGCTATTAATACATCAAGCATCACTTGTCTTCTGCTCCAAGGTTTCTCTGACAGTACAGTGAAAGAACAGGAATCCATTCACCCATTCTGATGCATATGCCAACCTGAAGAGTGTGGAAGTCAGTAGCCTAGAGGACAAATCTTCACCAATAGGGTGCAGGAGCCAATGTGAATGCTTCTTTCTTTTGTCCTGCAGGTGGACATTTTTGAGGTTCATTCTACATGGCTCTTTGGAGAGTCCTTAGCAGGACAAGCCTACTGCAGTGACAAGCTCATTAACACACTTTGGATTGACTTCCCCTCCTGTCAGGTCTCAGTCTTCCCAGTCTCCACCTCCTGTTCCCTGGGATCACTCCCCCAAACTAAGTTCTGCTTCTGGGGGACCATGGTCTAAAATTTAGTTACAAATAACAAGTGCTTTTAAGGAAAAATATGAGGTGTTAAGATAGCTTCTGCAATAGACTTGATCTTGTCTGGGGTATCAGTGAAGGATTCTCCAAGAAAATAACATTCAGGCTGGGTGCAGTGGTTCACACCTGTAATTTCAGCACTTTGGGAGGCTGAGGCGGGCAGATCACCTGAAGTCAGGAGTTCAAGATGCGCCTGGCCAACATGGTGAAATGCCATCTCTACTAAAAATATGAAAATTAGCCAGATGTGGTAGTGGGCACCTGTAATCCCAGCTACTCGGGAGGCTGAGGCATGAGAATCACTTGAACTCAGGAGGCGGAGGTTGCAGTGAGCCGAGATCATGCCACTGCACTCCAGCCTGGGGGATAGAGCAAGACTCTGTCTCCAAACAAAAAGAAAAGAACATTGAAACAGAGATTTGGATAATGAGATGAGATGCACTGGGGGTGGAGGGATAAGGAGGGCATTCCAGACAGGGAAATCAGTATTTTCAAAACCTTTGTGTAAGAAAGGATGCTGGAACATTTGAGAGACGGTAAGAAAGTCAGTGTCACATGCATCCAAACATAAAAGGGAAGGTGGGTGGGAGGGGAGGTGGAGAAAGTCCAATCCATGTAGGCATTGGCGCAGGAACATGACTAAGGCCTTGTTTTAAGAGTAATGAGAAATCTCTGAGATATTTAGATAAGTGAATTGATGTGATTAGGGTTGGTTTTCAAAGGTCACTTCTGATGCTTTGTGGAGAACCTATTGGGAAGAAGTAATGTTGGACGTAGGGATGATGATTATGGAGCTAGCACAGTGATCCAGGCAAGAGATGAAGGAGCTGAGTTGGTTGGTTGCTTAGAGATGGGGAAAAGTGGACAGATTTAAGAGACAGAAGAGGTTGATGGAACTTGGTGATGACTTAACTATGAATCAGATGGGAAGGGATGGTAATTAATTGAACATCTCAGCCAAAAATGATGAACTTCCCTTAAAGCTCCCATCCTTGGGCTAGACAGGGTGGAAAAACAAGAAGTAAAGGACACAGTCTAAGCATTCAGAGAGGTAATGGTTCAGTTGTAAAGGTAGGATGCATGAAATATCTGAAAACCTGCTGCTGGCTTCATGAAAGATTGTTCTGGGTGGATAGAACATGAAATAGGAGATCCTCCAAGTCAGAGATAATGAGTATTCCAGCTAATGCTCTGTGATGATGATGATGGTGATGATGATAACAATAACGATGACAATAATGATACAAAAGTTAATGTTCACCAAATGGTTTTGATATGACAGGTGTGGTGCTAAAGAATGTGGACTTCATCTTTAGGGAAACAGGGAAATTTGTCATGTGTTAAGAAATATGGCCATCATCCTTAGCACACTAATACAGGAACAGAAAATCAAATATTGCATGTTCTCCCTTATAAGTTTGGGAGCTAAATGATGGGAACACATGGAGACATAGAGGGGAACAACACACACTGGGGCCTGTTGGAGGGTGGAGGGTGGAAGGAGGAAGAGGATCAAGAAAAATCAGTAATGAGTACTAGGCTTAATACCTGGGGGATGAAATAATCTGTACAAAACAACCCCATGACACAAGTTTACCTATGTAACAAACCTGCATTTGTACTCCTTACCTTAAAATAAGAGTTAATTTTTTTTTTTTTGAGACAGAGTCTGGCTGTGTTGCCCAGGCTGGAGTGCAGTGGCGTGATCTCAGCTCACTGCAACCTCTGCCTACTGGGTTCAAGAGATTCTCCTACCTCAGCCTCCCAAATAGCTGGGATTACAGGTGCCCACTGCCATGCCCAGCTGATTTTTGTATTTTTAGTAGAGATGAGGTTTCACCATGTTGGCCAGACTGGTGATGTTTCTTATGGGAAGCCATGAGACAGCTGGAACTATGGCTTCTTATACTTTCAAACAGCAAAGGGGCCACCCAAGATCCACGAGAGAGCTAGGTTGATGGACACTCAAGGAAAATGAGCCTGGTTTGTTACCAAGGCACTCTAGCCCCAAACTGCACTGTGGAGTCCCCTGCCCTTGTAAATTAGGCTAGATCACGGAAGCCACAGGAATTCCTCTTGTTTCTTTACTCAGACACACACACTAAAGGCATAATGGTTGCTGTATTAGTTATTTAGTTCTGAGTAACAAATTACTGCAAGCTTAGTGGCTTAAAACAACAGTAAGCTTTATTATTTTCACAGTTTCTGTGACTCAGAATTCTGAAGCAACTTAGATGGGTGGTGCTGGCTCAGGGTATTTTATGAGATTACATCAGATTTCAGCAGGGGCTGCATTCATCTGAAGGCTCGACTGGAGGGTCCATTTCCAAAGTGGCTCACTCACTGGATGGTAAGTTGGTGCTGACTCTTGGTGGAGAGCCTCAGCCCCTCTCTATGTGGACTCCTCCAGGGGATAATTGAGTGCCCTTACAACATGGCAGCTGGCTTACTTCCGAATGAGTGATGAGAGGGAGCCAGGTTGAAACTATCCTTTTGATGACCTAGCCGCAGGAGTCATGTAGCAGCATTTGCATCACATTCCATAGTCAGAGGCAAGTCACTAAAACCAGCTCACTTTCAAGGGAAAATTAGTTTCCATCTTTTGAAGGGAAGATTGTCAGAGAATTTGGGGGCATACTTTAAGATCACCACAGTTGCCTAATTGATCCATTTCCCTACATTCTCACCCTAATCTTGACCCTGATGATCTTTCGAATCCTATGACAAGAAAGAAGCTGGAAGCTGAGGCAGGGGGATTGCTTGAGCCTAGGAGCTCAAGGCTGCAGTGAACTATGATGGCATGACTGCACTCCAGCCTGGGTGACAGAGCAATATTCCATGTTAAAAGAAGAAGAGGAGAAGGAAGGGAGGGAGGGAGGGAGGGAGGGAAGGAGGGAGGAGAGAGAAAGAAAAGAAAAAAAAGAAAAGAAAAGAAGAGAAGGAAGCTGACTGGAAATGATAAACACAAGGAAATGAGTGTCAAAGTAAAGACAGAAGTTCCTCTTTGAGCCAAGAACGGACCTGGTCCAAACTGCCCCTCCCTGCCTTTCTAGAGCACTTCTTACCACACCTTAGAGCCCAAGAGATCATGTTTGTGAGGCCCTCCATGGCAAGCAGCAAGAATGGAATCTTCATAATTCAGAAAGAAAATGAGTGTATTGGAAAGTTGCAGGGATGTTAACAATATCAAAGAGAACGATTCTTCTTTTTCTTCTTCTCTCTGCTTATCTGTTTTCTCAATAGTGAACTTACATTCCTGTTACAGGAAAAAACGATAAAAAGGTTTTTTAAAGAAGGACTCTGAAATTATTAGGTTAAAATAGAAACTCGAATTATATGTGCTTTCAAGAGACAAACCTAAAACAAAACTTTGAAAAGTTAAAAATAAATGTTAAAAAAAAAGAAAAGTCAAGATTTATCAGGCAAACGCAAAAGGGCAAGAATAACAAAATTAGTTTCAGACTACATAGAATTCAAGGCATTAAAATGGAACAGAGAGATTCATTTTATATTGAAGAAAAGTAGAGTCCTCAGTGAAGATAGAAGAGATATAGCAGGTGGCCCCATGGTCATTAAACATGTTTTACCTCTACTCTAGTAAGAGGTGTCAGAGAATCCCTGGGGCTCCTTTAAAAGGATAATTCCTATTGAGTTATAAAAAGTGATGGGATAAAATAAAATTATAAGTGTACTTCATAGTCTCTTAGTAAAATTCAGACTTGAGTTAAAAAGGTATGTAAGAAACATAGGCCTCTGAAAAGAGGGAACAAAATAGGATTATTCCTATTGAATCATAAAAAGTGATGGGGTAAAATAAAATTATAAGTAGGTTTCACAGTCTTTTAGTAAAATACAGACTTGAGTTAAAAAGGTACATAAGAAAAACTGGCTTCTGAAAAGTGGGGACAAAACAGGACAGGGAAGAAAAACCATGGAATCGGCAGTTGGCTGTCTGCAAAGGGCACCTCCCACTCCCGTATTATGATGGCCTGGCAATGGAAGGAACCAGAAGCACCATCCGAACAGGCCTGGAGTTAGCTGCACCTACAACTGCCCTGAGGGAGTATCTGACTGTGTACCTGGAGTGGTAATAAGGAATTCAGGTTTTGGACAAATGTGTCCATCCAAGTCAGTGTCTGAAACCTTCCAGCATTCTACAGCATCCTGAGGCTTCTCCCATTCTTGTCAGGCCAGGGAAGGCCAAGGAAGGCATGGACCACAGCACAGCAAGTCTGTATTATGTGGCTCTTTCTTTCTCCAGGAGTCAGTGACAGAACTTGCTGCATGGCTTCCTGAAGGCTGGAAAACAAAAGCAGAAAAAGGCTCAGTCTCCTAGTGCCCTGGAGGAGCCAGAATAGGACATTGGAATTCTGGGGTCACAACAGTTAGAGATGCTTCATCTGGGACTCAGGGGTAGAATTTGGGTAAACGTGGATGGAAAAACTCTACTCTTTTGTTTTCACTTTTCTCTAACTGAAATTGGGCATTTTCTTCATTTAATGATGGAAGCAACAAGCCACAGGGGTGATAGCAGAATTCACGGCTATAACTAAAAGAAATCCCAGAGTTTCAAGTCACATGATAGCTCATGCAGATACCTCAAAATGCCACCTCCATTCAGATGGGACTTAAAAATCACAGTAGTCACCTGGCTGCTAGATATGGTTATTTAGTACTTTAATAAAGATGAACATTTATTATTATGTTATCAATTTTTTTCAGACAGGGTCTCGCTCTGTTGCCCAGGCTGGAGTGCAATGGAACAAGCTTGGCTCGCTGCAGCCTCCACCTCCCAGGTTCAAACGATTCTCCCACTCACCTCAGCCTCCCGAGTAGTGGTGTGAGCCACCACTCCCGGCTCATTTTTGTAGTTTTAGTAGAGGCAGGGTTTCATTATGTTGGCCAGGTTGGTCTTGAACTCCTTGCCTCAAGTGATCTGCCCACCTTGGCCTCCCAAAGTGCTAGGAGTATAGGCATGAGCCACCACAATTGATGAGCTCACCAAATTGATAAGCACACCAGTCCATCAATTTGGTTTTTGTAAAAGTATTTTGATAACTGTTTCTCAGTGTAATTGATTTCCTCTGCATTTCTAAATGTTTTATTTTTTAAAGGTAAAATTCTGAAAAGGTTCCATAAGTTTCACCAGATTGTCAAAGGGGTCTGTGGTCCAAAGGAGACTGAGACCCCTGATGATTAGAAGCCTTGCCCTCTCCCCACTGCCCCTCAAGCCCCTTAAAGAAGGGAGTAGAGCCAGAGGGCACCAGAACACCTCACCCCACCCCTCCACACCTCCAGAAGGAGTGATGGAACTATAGAATACGTAGTTTTGTGGAATTTGTTAATTCAGTCTTTTTTTCTTGTTTTCTCCCTCTCCTTTCCTGCCCCCACTCCCTTCATATCACAGTCACTCCAAAGTGACCCATGCTGAGACTACCTAATATGTAATCATCCACATTTGGATCCGTGCTCTTATTTTAATATTCAAACATTAATTTGCATATATGCATATACTCATGTATTGACATATATACATATACATAGGGATTTTCCAGCCTTTTCCCATGCATAAAAGAAGCATCATAAATAAATGGAAAAGAGATGGATTTTCTCAGATAATATATACTCAATAGTTTTATATTAATATATTGCTGAAAACTGGTATCACAAGACATATGCCATTCAAAATGCTGTTTTCTTCTCATTAATGTCATATTGAATTTTTTCTACAGTATTGAATTCTATTTAGAAACTGTTTCTAATGACTGCATATATGTCACATAAAAATGCAACCAAACATATTTAATCATCTCCCCATTAGACATTAACATTTTCCAATTTTTTCTTAAAAATGCTATGATGGGACAGGTGCAGTGGTTCATGCCTGTAATCCCAGCACTTTGGGAGGCTGAGGTGGGCAGATCACTTGAGGTCAGGAGTTTGAGACCAGCCTGGCCAACATGGTGAAACCTCATCTCTACTAAAAATACAAAAGTTAGCCAGGCATGGTGGTGCATGTCTGTAATCCCAGCTACTCAGGAAGCTGAGGCAAGAGAATCACTTGAACCCAGGAGGCAGAGGTTGCAGTGATCCGAGATCACACCATTGCACTCGAGCCTGGGCAACAGAGTGAGACTCCATCTCAAAAAAAAAAAAAAAAAAGTACCTGTTTTGAACTATATGAAATAATCCTTGCATTATATATTAGGTTTAACTCTATAAAATTGATGCCTTTCTAGGTCAAAACTATATTATCAATTTCATATGAGTCAATTAATTAATATTAACATTATTCCTGGAGTTATGTTTTCTCTACCACTTTTCCATCAGCCCCTAGTTCAGATTCATATTGTTCTATTTACTATAGCTTTGCAATATGTTTTAATCTGGTATAAGTTTGCCCTCATTTTAAATAAAATGTTCTTACTTATTTTTTTCTTCCAGGGTAACACAAGAGAAATTTAGAATTATTTCATTAGTTTCCCATGAAAGTCCCATGAAGACTTTTCATTAAAACTATTTTAAAATTACAAATAATATATAAAAGAATTTATATTGTTATTTTTTGAGGTTTCCTAACCTGGACCATAATTTGATGTTTTACTTATTAAAGTTTTTTTTTCCAATCTAGTTTCTCAGTGAAACTTTTCATTAAAAAAGAATTGGAGTACCTACTCATTTTTGGTTACAGTTTTGCTTAGGCTTTTCATACTTTATTATTGTTACAAATGAAGATTTTCCTTTCTACTTTCCAACTTGTAATTGTTGGCACATAGAAAAACATTTTTCTAGGATATTACTTTTGTTTCCAACCACCTAATTTACAATCTCATTTTTAACACAGCATTTGCAATTGATTTTTTTAGTTTCTTGTATTAAATTATAACATCTTCAAATAATGACTATGTTTTTAAAATAATCCTTCTTCCTTTCCAAGTGTTAAAAAATCTTATTCCTAATTTATTTCTTATTAAAATGACCAGAACTCCCAAATTTTCAAATTAAAAAAGTACTCTGCATTCTGGTTTTTGTTTTAGTGAGAATGCCTGCTGTGATCTAAACGTTGAAATCCTAACCCCCCAGATGATGGTTTTAGGAGATGGGGCCTTTGGGAGATACTTCGGTCATGAGGAGCCCTCATGATTGAGATCAGTGCCCTTATAAAAGCGACCCCAGAGAGCTGTCTCCTGCCACATGTGAGAACACAGCAAGAAGGTGCCGTCCATGGGGAAGGAGAAGGGCCCTTCCTTGCCAGACACCAAATCTGCCAGTGCCTTGATCTTGGATTTTGCAGCCTCCAGAACTGAAAGAAATAAGTTTCTGTTGCTTACAAGCTACCTAGTTGATGGTATTTCATTATCACAGCCCAAAGGGACTAAGCAATGCTTTTATTGTTTAAATGTCAAGAATGGCATTCACTGTGATTATAGTAGAATGCTGTTATAATACTCAGTATTTAAGTATATTGATGGTTCTAGACAGTAGTACTCTGCTCCTGGTTTACCATGAGTTTCCTCGCAGTAATGATGAGTGAGTTGTAATTGATTATGCTCAGAATTTATTGAAATGACCACGTATTTTTTCTTTAAGGAAAATTTCTATTATTTCAATTATTTTTATGTACAGAAAACTCAGCAGTGTACATTTAACCCAGTTTAGTTGCAAGCTCTTTAGCCTTTGCCTTTTTGAGCTTGGCAATGCAAGCCACAGACTTGGGACCCAGGACATTGCCTCCCCAGTGACAGCAGATCTCATTATATCTGTCGTTGTAATTGGTCCTGATAGTTTCCACCAGCTCAGTCAAAGCTCCTTTGTCTTCCAAGTTAACCTGTGTGAAGGCAACAGCAGTGCCTCTCTTCCTGTGGACTAGATGTCCCAGTCTTGCCTTCCCCTTGATAATGCAGTAAGGGCCCCCCATTTTTATGACACAGGGCAGGCAGGAAGACAACCAGCTAGAAGAAAGCACTAGTTGAAGAGCATATTTTCATGAAAAGCAGTAAATTTCAAAGCTAGCGTGGTAGCAACTGCTCTGGATTAAAAAGTTCATGTATCTGCACTTCAAGGTAGATGACTACATATTTTCTAATGTTCCCTATGGGCTTGATGTGTGATGTTTAGATTTCTGCATAGCAAGCAATTCTCCCATTCTTGGGAGAAATGCTGTTTGGGGAAGGGATTGGTTTGGGGCCCTTCCTTAGAGTGACTTGCTGGGTCCCTCTGGCAGAGGCAGGTCTGCACACCTGGGTTGTTGCTTTTTGCACACACATACACCCGCCCCATTTTACACTGCACACCACATAACTTCACCATTTCACGCATCCAGAAACGAAGGCCTCTGTGATGTAAACAAGTTGCAAGAAGTGACACAGCTTCCAGGACTGAAACCTTTGGATTATTGGTCCAGTCGATTTGACTGTATCTGAATGGTATTTGATTGCCTGTGTGATCCTGGCTGGGAATATTCTCCTTTCTGGAATTCAGTTTCCCCATAGGACCTTATACACTTCCGTAGACATTCATTCTACAGCCCAGGAGAGTACCTGGAAAGGACATTAATTTGTCTCTCCCTTTTCTCCATGGCCTACGCATTATTGTTTCAAGCCCACCTCCCCCATGGCCCATCTTCCCACAGCCAACTCTGTCCTGAAGGCCGGGTCAAAGGGGTGCTAGGAATTCCAGGTCAGTGATTGGCCTTCTTCTCTTACTCTATGTAGACTCCAGCCTACACTTCCTAGTAGGGAAAGAATAACCATCCTAATCTGCAAGGGCTCAGATTCTCGGGTTCAGACAGGAACTGGCCCCTGCCAGGGGCATTCCCAGGGCATTGCTCCTGGGATGGACAGAGGGACCAATGGGCAGGCCAGTAATGCCAACATTCAGAGGGTCCTCCGAATGTTGGAGGACTTCCTGGAGTCGGGGGCTTCCTGGAGGACGTGGCCCTCAAGAGGGGCTTGCTTTAGATAGTGGGGGTGGTGTTGTATTCCGTGCGGAGGGAACCTCCCCTTGTGTTGATGAACCGCACAGTCCCTTTCATGTGCTATGTCTGTACAGTCACTCCATCTTGACGCCTAGCCCCACCCCAAACGTTCTCAAGCCAAAGCAAACAGAAGCAAGGCCCAGGTTGAAACTTCAGAGGCTGCCTTCAGATTCTGTTTACTTGCCCACATTTGCATCCTTTCAGGACCCGCCAAGGCCAGTTTCTTTTTCAGACTTTGCACTGGGCTATGAGGGCAGGGGGTGGCGGGGAGGGCAACATCCCATACCATCTAAATCTGGGAAAGGGGGCAGAAAGGGCTGGGGGTGCTCTGAAGTGAGGCGGAGCTGGAGGACTCTGAAGAAATGCCCCGGGACGTCCCCTCCCCGAGGCAGCCTGGAGTGGACGCGCGCGCGGCTGCCCGGCTTCCCGCGGAGGACGCGACCCCTGCGGTGCCCGAGGCTGGCGCGCCCTCTCGCGGCCACGCCGGCACGCCGCCGGCTGAGACCCTTGCATCTTTGGGGGCCTGTGGTTCGTTCCAGCCTAGGCCCGGCGGGCAGCAGCCCACGCTAGGTGCTTGAGGGCAGTGAGGAAGACGACCTATCCGCAGAGATCGTCTCTACTGCAATCCTTCTGCAGTCCACGCTGGGGAATGCCCTGGTCAGCGCGACAGAGTCCTCCGCACTCTTCGGCATCCCTTGTCCGAGCATTTCTCCTCTGCCCCCTGCTCTCAGCTACCCCTCCCCCTGCCTCTTTCGCTGGACTCCTTGAATTAACTCAGCCTCCTAGGGATGTTGATGACTGCTTATTCCTCCCTTTACCTCTAGCCCAGCAGGATATTTCACAGCTTTCCTCCAAAGCAGCAGTCAAGATCTGAGTTAGCTCCACGGCTTGCTGATTCTCTTCGTGCCTCACGTTCCTCATCTGTGAAATGGGGATAACTGTAGTATCTGTGTCCTGATTTGGTGTAAGGTTAGTGAGTTACTACGTGTGTAGCAGACCCGTGCCTCCACACATTCTCTCAGGGCCCCTCCTTCTTCCTGTTCTCTGTGTGCCTTCTCTGTGGGGACACAGCCAGCATCTGCTTCTCTGTTGCGGGGCTGTCCCAGGCTGCTGGAACCTCCCTGGACGACATGCAGCAGCCTGGAAGTGCCAGGGATCAGGGGACGTATTTACCTATATTAGAGTTCCCCAGAGAAACAGAATTTATGGGATTACATATAGATGTAGGTATGCATATGTGTGTGTGTATAGGTATATGTATGTATGTGTGCAGAGGCATATGTATGTATGTGTGTATAGGTACATGTATTATATATATATATAAGAGAGAGAGAGAGAAATCGATTTATTATAAGGAATTGCCTCATGATCATGAAGGCTGACAGGTCCCAAGATCTGCATTGGCAAGTCAGTGACCCAGGAGAGCCCATGGTTGGTTCCGGTCCTAAAGCTGGCAGGCTCAAGAGCCAATGTTTCAGTCCAAGTCCAAAGGCAAGAAGAAAGTTGATGTCCCAACTTGAAGGTAGTCGGGAAGGAGAAATTCCCTCTGAATTGGAGAAGGTTCCACGTTATTGTTCTGTTCAGGCCTTCCGCTGATTGGACAAGGCCCACCCACATTGCAGAGGTCAATCGGCCTGATTTAAACGTTAATCTCATCTAAAAACACCCTATCACAGAAACACTCAGAATAATGTTTGACTAAACATCCAGACATCCTGTGGCCTAGCCAAGTTGGCACATAAAAGTAACCATCACAGCCCCCGAGGGCAGATCTTCACCATGACAGGCGGATGGGGGAGCAGGAGCCACTCTGCAGCTCCACTCTGCACTCTCGCCTGGCCTCCTTCCCTTTCCAGTCCCAATTCCTCACACCCTGGGTTTTTCTGAGGCCTGCCTCTTAGTAAATTACTTTCAAGTGAATCTTCCTTCGAGGGTAGGAGTCTGCTCCATGACATTCCTAATTCACCGTCCTTCTGCCTGGGCTGGATGGATCCCCTCCTGGTGCTGGAACAGTCTGTTCCTTCCACAGGATGCTCAGAATGTAAACCATCATTGCAAAGACTGAGGCTTCACAGGGAAGATTCCTTCAAACTCATGGTAAAACATAAACTGAAAACATGAGAAATTGCATATTTTTCTGCCCATCTCCCGGGCACACAGAAGGACACAAAGAGCTTGGCTCCTCACATCACCTTCACGGGCACTTTATTGTGGATAACGTGAGAACAAGTCTGGCTAATAACAGGATTACATGGTTGTAATTAGATGGATAATTATTCACACGTGGAAGGGTTTGATGACTGGGTCTTGGAGAATAGGAGCTATAAATACACATATTAGAAAAGGATTCCATTAAAAGTGAACCTAAAGCAATTGAAAAGCTTCTGATGGATCATTAGCCATTTAAAGAGATTTTTGTTGCTAACGTGTCGCTCTTTCCACCTTTTACTAAAAGGCTTCAAAAAGGAAATCAAAGCATCTGAAATTATAATGTAAATCAATGGGGAGAAGGCATTAAATTTATAAAAGTTCAGTTTTTATGCAGCTTCTCCTAAACCCAGCTGTGGTACAAGTTGAAGTCTATTTTGTGTACATTGGTATAAAATGAGGTCCATTATAAACACGTATTTTAGTAAATTCAATGTGATGTAGATGCGGTTGAATACAGCAGCCAATTACTTAAATTCAATGGGTTGAATTTCGCAGAAGAAAATCTGAAATGAACATGAAATGCTGTTACTCTGCTTCAACTAACCAGACACTCTTTAGATGAAAGTGTACCAGGTGGAATGTCATTTCATGTCATGTTTTCAGATATCCAACTGATCTTCCACATTTGCCCAGCCCTGCCCTGGTAAGCAATACACAAATATGAAACACCCAATGTTTACTTATTAATTTATGCCACGGACAGCTATCAGTTGCATTAAATAGGCTTCCAGTCCAGGAAACAGCCAAGAACAAGACTCCTGAGCATAAAAGGATAAATTTAAAACACAGACTTTTTTTTTAAGAAGGCAGATTTGTTATGGCACAAATCTGTTATGGCACATCACAAATTTTTTAAGAAGGCAGATTTGTTATGGCATATGTTATGGCACATATATATGTGATGTCTGTGTGTTTTACACCATAAAGACATACATCGAATGTAGCAGTGATTATCTGTGGTATAATTGTTAAAAGTATAGAATAGCGGCCGGGCACGGTGGCTCAAGCCTGTAATCCCAGCACTTTGGGAGGCCGAGACGGGTGGATCACGAGGTCAGGAGATCGAGACCATCCTGGTTAACACGGTGAAACCCCGTCTCTACTAAAAAATACAAAAAACTAGCCGGGCGAGGTGGCGGGTGCCTGTAGTCCCAGCTACTCCGGAGGCTGAGGCAGGAGAATGGCGTGAACCCGGGAGGCGGAGCTTGCAGTGAGCTGAGATCCGACCACCGCACTCCAGCCTGGGCGGCAGAGCGAGACTCCGTCTCAAAAAAAAAAAAAAAAAAAGTATAGAATAGCATAAACAATAATTTTATGTACACTCATGCATCCACCATCAAGCCTAAAAATGTAACACCTGAAACCAATGCAGTTGAAAACCCTGTGAATGCCTCCAGGACCATGTCTGCCTGCCCATGTTCCCTAGAGCGGAACATTATCTTGAATCTGCTATTCACCATTCCCATGCATTCATGTAAACATTCACCACAAAGGTATGCATCCTCAAACACTGTCTAGTATGTTTAAACTTTAATAAATGAATGCGTCATAACACATGAAATCCTCTGCAAGTTGCCTTTTTGCTTATGTTATGTTTGTGAGATTCTTCTGGGTTTTTTTTTGTTTTTGAGGAGTCTCGCTCTGTCACCCAGGCTGGAGTGCAGTGGTGCCATCTCTGCTAGCTACACTGCAACCTCTGCCTCCCAGGTTCAAGCTATTCTCCTGCCTCAGCCTCCTGAGCAGCTGGGATTATAGGTGCACGCCACCATGCCCGGCTAATTTTTGTATTTTTAGTAGAGACGGAGTTTCACCATATTGGCCAAGCTGGTCTCAAACTCCTGACCTCAGGTGATCCACCCACCTCGGCCTTACAAAGTGCTGGGATTATAGGCATGAGCCACCATGGCTGGCCTGTTTGTGAGATTATTCTATGGGGATCTGTATAGCTGTAACTCACTCATGTTTATAGCTGTTATTTTATATTGTGTAAGTAATCACAATTCATTTACTCATCATAGTCTCCTGTGGGTGGATATTTATTTCTAGTTTTTGCCCTTATCAACAGTGAGACTATGAAAATCTTTATTTATGTATATGAACCATTTGAAAATAAGTTGCAGAATGTCCTATAATTATTTCCTCATTGTTATATTCAGATTATACTTTTTGAATGTACATTTGGGCTATACATTTACCTCTAATGCTCATTTTACCTTCATTCAACAAGTTTTCATTTTTAAAATATTATTTTTAAAGCCATTTAACATATTCAGAGTGCTTTTCCTTCTCACCCATGAATATTTTGGATGTTATTAAAGCTCATAACAAATAGTTTAATTTATTCTTTCTTTTCTAACAAGTTTATCTTAGAATAAAAAATTTACCTCTAAGGACCACTTTAGTTTCATCTCACAAATTTGGCAAAGTAAAGTTGGTATTATTGCCTAAGATAAATATTTCAGATTTTCTATTATGTTTTCCTTATTAATCCCTGAATTATTTCAATTTTATTTCATTGAGATCATAAAAATGTGGTCTGTAAAAGAATTCTTTAGAATCTGTAGAAATTTCTTCTGTAGCTCAATATATGGTCAATTTTGGGAAAGGTTTTATGGGTCTTGTGAAAAAAAACTATATGCTTTCAATAATTGACAAATGGAATCTAATTAAACTTAAGAGCTTCTGCACAGCAAAAGAAACTATCAACAGAGTAAACAGACAACCTACAGAATGGGAGAAAATATTTGCAAACTATGCATCTGACAAAGGTCTAATATCCAGCATCTATAAGGAACTTAAACAAATGTACAAGAGAAAAACAACCTGCATTAAAAATTGGGCAAAGGACATGAACAGACACTTTTCAAAAGAAGACATACACACAGCCAACAAGCATATGAAAAAAAGCTCAATATCACTGATCATTAGAGAAATCCAAATTGAAACCACAATGCGATACCATCTCACACTAGTCAGAATGGCTATTACTAAAAGTCAAAAAATAACAGATGCTGGTGAGGTTGCAGAGAGAAGGGAATGCTTATACACTGGGAGTATGTGTTGGTGGGAGTGTAAATTAGTTCAACCATTGTGGAAAACAGTGTGGTGATTCCTCAAAGAGCTAAAAACAGAACTCCCATTCAACCAAGTAATCTCATTACTGAGTATATACCCTCCAAAACATAAATCATTCTGTCATAAAGACACATGCATGCAAATGTTCACTGAAGCACTATTCACAATAGCAAAGACATGGAATCAACCTAAATGTCCGATAGTGACAGACTGGATAACGAAAATGTGGTACACATACACCGTGGAATACTATACAGACATAAAAAAGAATGAGATCATGTCTTTTGTGGGAACATGGATGGAGTTGGAGGCAATTATCCTTAGCAAACTAACGCAGGAACAGTAAAACAAATACCACATATTCTCACTTGTAAGTGGAAGCTAAATGATGAGAGCTCAAGGACACAAACAGGAGAACAAAACACACTGGGGCCTACTTGACGGGGGAAGATGGGAGGAGGAAGAAGAGCAGAAAAAATAGTCATTGGGTACTAGGCTTAGTACCTGAGTGATGAAATAATCTGTACAACAAACCTGCACATGTACCCCTGAATCTAGAAGTTTAAAAAGCATGTATGCTTTCTATGGAGTAAAAGATTTCTGTTCTCTCTCTCCATTTCTCTTCTCCTCCTCCCTCCCTCCCTCTGTCTTCTCTCTTCCCCCTTTCAGCCCCTTCCTTTATGCTCAGGTGTATAAATCCTGATTTTCTTATTCATTCATTCATTGGTCATCCATTCTGTTTCTTTTCCTTTCAATCTACTTTTTTTCTTTCTTTTTTTTTTTCTTTTTTTTTTTTTTCTTTCTTTCTATTTATTTATTTATTTTGAGACAGAGTCTCACTCTGTTGCCCAGGCTAGAGTGCAGTGGCACAATCTCAGTTCACAACCTCTGCCTCCTGGGTTCAAGCAATTCTCTGCCTTAACTTCCCGAGTAGCTGGGATTACAGGCATGCGCCACCGCACCGGCTAATTTTTATATTTTTAGTAGAGACGGGGTTTCACCATGTTGGCCAGGCTGGTCTCTTAACTTCTGATCTGAGGTGATCCACCAGCCCCAGCCTCCCAAAGTGCTGGGATTACAGGCATGAGCCACCACACCTGGCCATATTTTTTTTTTCGGTGTTTTAATCTGTTCTGAGAGATGTGGCCCCAAACTTCTAGTTCTGATTCTGTGTCTATTTCTTTTGTGACTGTGTAATTTATTTACTGTTCTGAGACTATCTTTCCAGGAGCATACAAGTTCCTGTGTTGTATCTTCCTGATGGACTGTTCCAGTATGAGACATCCCTCTTTGTCTTTTTTACTGCTTTTTTTCCTAAAATTTTATCTTGTCTGATATTAGCCTTACTGCATTATCTTTTTTATTATTGTTAACATTTGCCAGGTGGTTGACCCTTTCATTTTAACTTTGTAGTGTCTTTTGATTTATGTTTCTCATAAACAGCATAAAACTACACTTCATGTAATTGTGGCTTTTGCTCTAATCCGAAAATATCTGGATATCTTAAGATTAGGTGACTATGAAGTGACTATCACCTATTTATTTTTTATTGTGATTACCATTACATTGGACTTATTTCTGCCATTTAGTGCTGTGTCTACTACTTAACCTGCTTCCTGTTTGCTGACTTTTTTTTCCTTCTCTAACTTCTGGTAGATTGCACACGCTTTTCTTTTTTTACCTTATTTTTATTTTTTATTTTACTTTAAGTTCTGGGATACATGCGCAGACGTGCAGGTTTGTTACATAGCTGTACATGTGCCATGGTGGTTTGCTGCACCCATCAACTCGTCATCTAGGTTTTAAGCCCCACATGCATTAGGTATTTGTTCTAATGCTTTCTCTCCCCTTGCCCTTCACAGGCTCCAGCGTGTGATGTTCCCCTCCCCGTGTCCATGTGTTCTCATTGCTCAGCTCCCACTTATGAGTGAGAATATGTGGTGTTTGGTTTTCTGTTCCTGTGTTAGTTTGCTGAAAATGATGGCTTCCAGCTTCATCCATGTCCCTGCAGAGGACATGAACTCATTCTTTTTATGGCAGCATAGTATTCCATGGTATATATGCGCCATATTTTCTTTATCCAGTCTATCATTGATGGGCATTTGGGTTGGCTCCAAGTCTTTGCTATTGTCAACAGTGCTGCAATAAACATGTGTGTGCATGTGTCTTTACAGTAGAATGATTTATAATCCCTTGGGTATATACTCAGTAATGGGACTACCGGGTCGAATTTCTGGTTCTAGATCCTTGAGGAATCACCACACTGTCTTCCACAATGGTTGAACTAATTTATACTCCCACCAACAGTGTAAAAGCGTTTCTATGTCTGCACAGCCTCGCCAGCATCTGTTGTTTCCTAACTTGTGAATGATCACCATTCTAACTGGCGTTGCACGTTTTTCTTTATTCCCTTTTGTTCTCCCTGCCTGCTTGGAATTTAAATATTTTTGTTTTATTCATTTAGTCGTTACTTTTATATTTGTCATAGGCATCTTAATTTCATGTATTTCTCACAAATCAAGACAGTGTATCCTCTTTTTAAACAAGATTTCCATTTTCAGTTCTTTCAGTTTTCTCATAACTTAGCTCCGACCAGTAACTATGTCATTCTTGTCTACGGTTTTAGTTCTGGTTTATTTTAAAACATAAATTGTTCTTTTGTTCATATAAATTATTATCATTATGGCTAAGTATTTTATTATACCATAATTGCTATATTATACCATAATAAAAGACATAACCATAATGATAATAATTTGTTATTACTTCGAGTGAATGCTTACCATATTTATTAATTATATATGAGACATGCATTGTTTCACTATTTCACTTCCCCATGATTATGAGGTTAAATTCTGTCTTTAATTATAACTGATTTTTCTTTCTTAGAAGTTCATAAAGTAGCAGTATATCTTACGTAACAGTGTATCTTATAATCGGTAACATCTTAGATGGGATGAAATAAAGTTTTTAGCATCACCAATGTAGTTTCTCATCAATTTCTTTGCTCACTATTGCTTCTTGCATCCCACTCCTTCCAGAGTTCATTTTTCTTCTTGTTGAAATATATTCTCTAATTCTCACAGTGAGGATCCATGAGTTCCTTATTTTCTGACTCCTTGAATGTCTGAGAATGTCTTTATTTTACACTCATGATGGAATGATGCTTTGGCTGGGAATAGAATTCTGTGATCACAATTTTTCCCTTACCACTTTACAGATAGTTCTTCATTTCCTCTGACATCTGCGGCTGCTGATTAGAAGCCTGCTGTCACCTGTCTGTGATTTATTTGTCCATTATCTGTCTTTCCTCTCTGTCTTATTAATGTTTCTCTTTGCAGCTGCACCACAGGTCTAGGTATGCAATTGTTAAGGTTCCCGGCTTGGAATTCAGTGAGCCGTGTCTTGATTTCTGGAAAACTCTCTTTGGACATTACCTCTCCACTGAACTCTTATTCTTTTCCTTCATATGACGCTTCTCCATATCATTACAAAATCTGGGGATTTTCCCCCACTCCTGTATTTTAATTTCCCAGCCATGCTTTCAACTGAAAGCAATCTATACTCTACTGACGGTTTTTTATGATCGCATTTTCATATCCCAGATTTTTTTTTTTTTTTTTTTTTTTTTTTTTTTTTTTGAGCCTCTCAGGCTGGAGTGCAGTGGCGCAATCTCAGCTCACTGCAGCCTCTGCCTCCTGGGTTCAAGCACTTCTCCTACCTCAGCCTCCCGAGTAGCTGGGATTATAGGTGCGTGCCACCACACCTGGCTAATTTTTGTGTTTTTGGTACAGACAGGATTTTGCCATGTTGACCAGGCTGGTCTCGAACTCCTGACCTCAGGTGATCCACCTGCCTCGGCCTCCCAAAGTGCTGGGATTACAGGCGTGAATTACCGTGCCTGGCCCATACTCCAGATTTCTAACCAAGAGTTTTTTCCTCCCATATTTGCCTTTTCTGTTTCAAAACTGCCTCCTCTTATCCCATAACATAGTATTATTTCATGGATACTATGCTGTCCTTTATTTATGTGAAAGTTTTGAACTTTCGAGAATTATTTCACTTAATTGCATTTTTATTTTTATCTATTTTAATTTTTTATTCTTTCTTCATGTATTTATCTAAACCTGAAAGTCTTAATATCTTTTTCAGATGGCTTTATTATGTCTATTTCCTCAGGCATAAGTTCCTCTATTTTTGTGGATGTGTCATTCTTGGTGCCAGATTTTCTCTGTCTTTAGAATCATGTGTTTAGAAATTCACGTCCGACAGCCCCTTTTCCACTGGAGGGCTTTCCCACAGGTACATCTCTCATCAGAGCAGTTTTAAGGCTTATTTTTTTAAAAGGATCTACAGGGTGCCTAGCTCCCAAGCAGCTCTTATGGTGATGGCTTAGCTTAGGCTCCACATTCCAATGGGTGGAGCGGTTTTAGGACCTGGCACAGGCCCGAGCACTTGTCTCATCCATGGCCTCTGCCAGGCTCCTGGCAAGCAGCCTGGAATCTGGCGTGGGCAGTGTTCTCTCAGCCCCTTCCATGCTTGGGCAGCTGGTCCTGGCCCCGTGCCAGTGCAGGGTGGCCAGCTCAGCCCCTGCCGGGCAGCTTTGCTCTCCCAGCCCCTCACAAGCCCACTTGTCTTCTTAGGTCCCAAGTGTGAGCTCCTGCTTTCAGCTGTGACCTTCTCCCATTTCTTATCCAGAGTCATGGGTTTCTTGTTTTTAATCACAGTGACATTATAGTTCTCATTTTTATCTAGCTACCTAGTAGCCTGTGTGTTTGGAGCAGTCAGTCTCTCCTGTGGACCTGGCACCATGGTTGCAGTTCAGTGTTCTAAGGCATCCTGAGATCCCCAGAGGCACCGCCAGCTGACGGTGGGGACAGTGACATGTGATACGATGGTGGGGACAGTGGGGTGCTCTGGACACACCTCCAGCTGCTACCAGGGAGCTCTACTTGCAGGGGTTTGTATACAAATTTAAATACAAAATCTCTATTATTAATAAACCAAATATTTGGAATCCATACTCTAGCCCAAGCATCTCATTTCCAGATGGAGATAAGGTTGTTAGTTCCAGAGCCAGGCTGGAAACTAGGTCTGCTCGTGCCCTGTCTGACACTCTCAGAACTGTATCAGGTGTAGGTCTGCTAGATGCCCTGTAATGCCCATCTCATCCCACATAATGGGGTCACCTCCCTCACTTCATCCCCAAGACGAAGCAGTTGGGAACTCAGCCCAAGGGGAAAATTACTTCCAAACCCATCTGGAACACTGATTCGTGTAACCAAAGCCACCTGGCTGCCCGCCTGGAGAAGGTTCTGGGTTGTGGCACTGCAGGATCCAGTGAGGCCCAGGCCTCTATTTACACACATTTCAAAGAGAGTGGACCCCTCTCAGGGCCACAGCAGCAGCGCCTCAGGGACCAGCGTCCAGGAATTCCCCCAGCTCACCTGGGGCTGCCTGAAGACTTAGGTCCGGCTGGATGCAGCGGATCATGCTCCCACTTTGGCCTCCCAAAGTGCTGGGATTACAGGCATGAGACCAGGAGCTCAAGAACAACTTGGGCAATATAGCAAGACCCATCTCCACAACAACACCACAATAAAAGTGTTGTTAATTAGCCAGTTGTGTTGGTGTGTGCCTGTTATCCCAGCTTACTCGGGAGGCTGGGGCTAGAGGATTGCTGAGCTCAGTTCAAGGCTGCAGTGAGCTATGATCTCTCCACTGCACTCCAGCCTGGGGGACAGAGCAAGACCCTATCACTAAGGAAAAAAAAGTAGCTGAAACATGGACTCATTCGTCAGGTAGGTGGCTCAGAGTGTACTTGCAGCTGATTCTCTGGCACAGCCACGAGCATCCAGCCAATTACTCAAAGGATTCTTGATGATGGCCAAAATGTGTGTGGTTTTGACGATGTCTGGAGAGGATGAGGATGGTGCCAACATGTCTTCATTTCAGCAACTATTTCCACTCCACAAAGGGAAATCTCCAGATCCTCCTCCTTCTGGTGCATGCATTTTCTAAAGGTGGACTCTGCCGGATTCTGGGGTTCCTTGCAGGTGTCTCAGGAGTCATCTCAGCAACACACATGTCTCCTTCCTTAGAAGCAACCACCTGTGCTGTGCCATGGTGAAAAGGAGCTGAACTGAGGCAGGAGTCGTGTCTTCCTGGGTGACCTCAAACCTCAAGCCTACATCAAACATGGTACCACATCGTGGACAAGTTACTAGTCAGGATTTTTCAGCCTCAAGGGACAGATGCCCAATTAGAAGATGCTTACGTGGAGAAAGGAGAATTGTTTGCTGGTGTAACAAATTTCAAGAAGCACAGGAATCCAAACACCATCCCCTTTGCTCTCTCCAACCCCACGACTGTGCGTGTCATCATCCTCATTTCTCAAGCTGCTTTTCTTAAAATAAGGGACTCATAACCATGGCCCAGACCCCATCTCTGCAGATCAGCCCCAGCAATCAAGGCTTTGTTGTCTCCCTCCAGTTTAGAAAGGCCCAGAGAAGGAGTGTGATTAAAGCCCAGCCCTGGTGTTCGCTTCTGGTTTCTGACATTCTCCTGGCTGTTTACATTTACAGTTTATGTTACTAATAACTCAGAGAGTTCTCAGTACTCTAATCTCTTTTATTGCAATTCTTAATGCAAGTGTGTTGATGTAAATGCTCTGCCAGATCTTTCTGTTCTTTGTAATCTCCCGTTCTGTATAAACGCTCTGCCCTTCATACTCATCATGTGCTCTGGACAATGGATCTTCGTCATGTCGAGTTTTCCGTAACAGTTTAGTTCATTTCTCTCTGTTGGCTGTTTTCCTTTATTGTAAGAGAGGGAACGCAAGACATTGCTTACTGAACACCTACTGACATTTGCCAATTAGAAGGAGGCTCTTGTTGGTACCAACATATCTCCCCAAACCAAAAATACGTATTTATTTTTAAAGAAGGGGTCTCTCTCTCTGTCGCCCAGGCCGGAGTGCAGCTGCACGATTATAGCTCATCGGAGCCTCAAACTACTGGGCTCAAGCAACCCTCCTTCCTTAGCCCCTTGAGTAGCTGGAATTGCAGGCACATGCCCCCATGCCCAGTTAATTTTCTGGTTTTTGGGGTTTTTTTAGAGATGGGATCTCATCATGTTGCCCAGACTGGTCTCGAACACCTGGCCTCAAATGATTCTCCTTACTTGAGGAAGGCCTCAGCCTTCTAAGTAGCTGAGCTTACAGACACAAGCCACTGATCCTAGAAAACCAAAAATATTAAACAAACACTATGTCAGTTTCCTTCTACCAATTTCTACCTACATTTCAGGGGGTCCTCACGTGCTCCCAGCCGGGCATGATATGAAATTGACTTTGTTACTGAAAATCATGTTAACGGGGCCATCCTCTTCTTATTTTGCACACATCTTTATTTGTCTTTTTTGCTTCTCACTTATCTCTGGTCTTGGAACCAGTCCATCATTTTTTATGGCTTCTGGGCTTTGTATCATACTTTGAAAGGCCTTTGTCTCTCTGAGGTTATAAAAGAATTCTCTCTTCTATCACTTTTCTGAGTTCCCTTTTTAGACTCCTCTTTAGATTAAGTCTGACCCATCCAGGATTAATTTTAGTGTAATATAAAAGGTATAGCTCTAATTCCACATTTTTCCAAGTGGCCTCTCAATTCTCCAAATCCCTTGATTTCAATGATCCTTATTTTTCCCCTGTTGATTTAAAACTCCACCTCTATTATGTAGTAAATTTCCAAATGCATTGGGTCTGATTCCTTAACTTTCTTTTGCAAATACCTTCCATCGATCTGTCTAATCTGTTTAAATCATTATAGTTTTGTAACATATTCTAATATTTGGTAGCATTGTTTTCTCCTTCATTATTCACCCTAGAGGTTTCCTAGTTATTCTTTTTAAATGACAAATAATAATTGTACATATTCATGAGATACAATGTGACGCCTTGATATACGTATACACTGTGAAACGATTAAATCAAGCTGATCAACATATCCATCACTTCACATATTTCTCATTTTTGTGATGATAACATCTGAAGCTTACTCTGTTAGCAATTTTTAAACATACAAGCCATTAACTGCAGTCACCACGAAGCTATTCCTGAATGTTTATTTCTTCCACGTGAACCTTAAAAGCCATGAATCTAGCTCCTCCAAATCAAGTTTCTATTGGTTTTTTGTTAGTCACCCTAAGTTTTTAAATTAACTTGGGGAGATTTTGATGGTATTGAGTTTTCCCATCCAAGAACAGGGTCTTCCTTTCCCTTCGTCCATGTCTCTGACCTCTCAGAAGCATTTTGAAGTCTTAGGCAAATCGCTTTTTCACACTAAATGTCAGCCTATATCTTCCATCTTTTTTACTGGTATGGTAAATGGGGCCTCTTCTTCCACTATATATTCTAACTAGTTGCCATTTGAAAACTGTTTTTTTCCATATGTTAATTTTGTACCTGCCACTTTACTGATTACTGATTACCTTGTAATATTTTTTCATTTTATTTTCTTGGATTTTCTGGGTACACAATTGTAACACCGTCTCAAATGTTGATGATTTTCCTCCTCTTTTCTAATTTTAAACTCCCAAAATCATTCTTTTTTGGTTAACTGCATTGACCTTTAGAATATTAAATAGTACGGTGGTAGTGGATGGCTTGTCTCATCCCAAACTTATATAAAGATGCTTCTAGTGTTTTCCCATTAAACACGATGCTCATGTCTGGGAGGAGATGAATATATTTTATACCACTAAGGATGTGTCCAGCTCAACATTGGGTAGCAGGTTGATTGTTGATTTAAAAGACATACTTTCTATCTGGTTAAGAACGAATCCATCACACCTATTTGTTTTTCTTGTTTTTTGAGACAGGTTCTTGCTCTGTTGCGCAGGCTGCAGTGCAGTGCAGTGGTGCATGGCCTCATGTGATCCTCCCCCTTCAGTCTCCCAAATAGCTGGGACTACAGGAACATGCCACCTCACCCAGCTAATGTTTCTAAAGTTTTGTTAATATGGGGTCTTGCTATATTGCAGGCTCATCACACCTCTTTTATGAGAACTTTAGGTTTGGGACTAGATAACATTTAGTTAATTACAGCTTCAGTACCCATCTACTGACCATAAGATATTCATAATCTCTTTGAGCTTCAGGTAAAATGTGATCATACGTCCCTGCTAAAACACTGTAAAGTTTAATTGAGAAGGAAGGAATGGAAGGCACCAACACAGTACTTGACATACAGCAAGTGTGCAGTAAGTGATAATTCCTTCCATTCTCATTAACAGTGTAGGGTTTTTGTTGTTTTTTGTTTTTGTTTTTGTTTGTTTGTTTGAGATGGAGTTTTGCTCTTGTCTCCCAGGCTGGAGTGCAATGGCACTATCTCGGCTCACTGCAACCTCCACCTCCCAGGTTCAAGCGATTCTCCCACCTCAGCCTCTCGAGTAGCTGGGAGTACAGGCACGTGCCACCACACCCAGCTAATTTTTGTATTTTTAGTAGAGATGGGGTTTCACCATGTTGGCCAGACTTGTCTCAAACTCCTGGTCTCAAGTGATCCACCCACCTCGGCCTCCCAAAGTGCTGGGATTACAGGCGTGAGTCCCCGCGCCCGGTCTACAGGGCATTGCTTTTTGATTTCCATTCTTTTTGCTTTTTTAAGTGAAAGCAAGTTTCTTGGAAAGTAAAGGAATAAAAGAATGACTACTCCATCAGCAGAGCAGCCCTTTCTGGGTTTTCTTAATGTGACCATGATGATAATTTTCCTTGCATCCAAACTATAAACTCTATTTGGTTAAAATATATAAATATCACTAATCCACATAAAATATTAATATAATTAACAAAATACAATTTTATATTTTTGCCAATTGTGAGATTCTCAGACTGGTCCTGCACCTTTTACTTTTGGCCTTGGCCGATTTTTTAACTTAAAACATGTTTGTGTCATGATTTTTTTCCCCGTATTTTGGAACATTTACTGTGCTACTGTCTGGGAGTGGGTGGGTAATTTTCACCCATGATGGGATCTTGAATTCCTGATCACTTTGGAAGGTGTTGACCCTGCACTGCTTTTACTCAACACTAGGGGGCAGCATTGTAAAAGAAACCTGGCGATGCTTCTCCGTAGCACCAGGAAACGTTAACCGGATTAGAGCCTGAGTTAAAACGCTGTTGAAGGAGTTTAGTCTTTTCCATTTCAGTCTATTTCAGAGGCCTCTTCATAAAACTGTGGGTGCGTGGGGCCGGGCGCGGTGGCTCGCGCCTGTAATCCCAGCACTTTCGAAGGCAGAAGCGGGCGGATTATTTGAGGTCAGGAGTTGATGCGCCTGGCCAACACGGAGAAACCCCATCTCTACTAAAATACTAAAAATACAAAAGTTAGCCGGATATGGTGCCAGCTTGTAATTCCAGCCACTCGGGAGGCTGAGGCACAAGAATCGCTTGAATCTGGAAGGTGGAGGTTGCAGCTGGTGGGACTGAAGAAAAACAACTGTGAGTGTGTAAAAAGCACTCAGTAAATGGTATGAGCTAGCACAGCCAACTCTCTGACCTCCTTCACGTTTTGATTCAAATGTCCCTGACCAACCTGTATGAAACTGCAGCCTGCCCACTGGCCTCACCCTCCCCATCCTTCTTACCCTTCTGTACTTCTTTCCATAGCATTTATCAAGTTCTAACATTTTAATTTCCTTATGTATTATGGCTTATTGTGTCTCCCCACTTTGCCCCTAAAATGTAAGCCCTACAGAGGCATCACCTGTTTTGTTCAGTGATGTACCCCAAGTGCTTAGAACAGTGTCTGGCACAAAGTAGGTGCCCAAATAGTTCTTTGTTAATGATGTGGAATTTGAAATGACAGTGGTGAGGGTGGTGGCAATGTCTGAGGCAGGGGCAGTGGAGGTGGGGAAGCTGGTGACAGGGTGGAGATGGGGGTGAGGCAGCAATTGTCATGATGTCTACTGTACTGTGGTTGGTCAGGGTCCTCCAGCAAGTTGGAATCTAAGCCTGAGGCTGGATGAGGATTTCTAGAGATTTCAAGAGAGCTTGTCACCATGTGAGCACAACAATGGGTTCCTAGGCGGAAGTGGGGGGAGCTGTTCACACTCACACATGCATGCACACACACGTCTGTACTCCTGGCCCTCCAGCAAAGGTGCTGTACAAGGGAGTGATGGAGGAGCTAAGAAGGTTGACCAAGCTGTCACTTACTGAGCTCATCATGCAGGTTTGTTGCTTCTAAGAAAGGATTCCCTATCACCATATTGCAGGCTCTAAGGTGAAGAAACACATTCAAAATCATGCCTGGAACCATCACAGTCTAACCTGGTGAGGAGGTTGCAGGCAGGGCCCCCCTCCTCCTGACATGGACAGGGCACAGGGCGAGAGGATCAGTGAGCAGTTACCACATATCTAGATATTTACAATGATAAACACACCTAACAGACTGTTCAATAAAACATGTCTATCCTCCCCGCTTAACAAATACACCCTCATGAAGCTCTGCAAGGCTGCTGGATTCTCAGAATTCCACACCAGGACACGGCAGCCTGGGGAGAAGCCCCCAGCTGCCCCCTTCCCTCGTCCAACCTTTGAGGGTCACCGCACAAAAGACACCCCAACTTGCACTTCCCAGCTCCATCCACACCCTCCACAAAAACACTGACCCTTGGGCTCCCTCAGGCAGAGGGCTGTGCACAAGGATAATGCTGGCCCCTTGGGAGGACAGGCCCTGGGAGGCTGCCACGGCAGTCCTGGAAAGCACGTTTGGGGCTTCGGGGCTGAGAATTCTAGCATCCCAGGCACCCAGAGCAGGCGCAGAAGGAAGAAGGCAAGCTCTGGCCGGATGTGCCCTGGGCTGATGGGTCCCTCGCACCCCGGGGGAAGCACCAGCAAGGAGGAACCTCAAAGTCTGAGACCTGGGGCAGGTGCAGATCTCCCCGTTCTGTGGGGCTCACAAAGCGCATTCCTGTTCAAAGAAAGATTGAAGAATGAAGTCGGCAGTGGGGTCCCCTATAGCTGGGGAAATGGAGAAGAAGAAAGGACCTTGGCAGGAAGTAGCCGAGCCATTCCTAGCAGCTGAGAAAGTCCCTCCACCCGGTGGCACCCTCCTCCCCCAACACTTCTCAGGCCAGGTCTCAAAGCAGACTTCCTTGGGCCTGTGTGGAAGGCTGGCAGCCTCTGGCCCTGGCCCGTTTCCTCCTCCCATCAACATAAGGGCCTCTTGGCCTCTGCTGGAGGTCTTCTTACTTGCCTTGGTTGCTCTCTCCCTCAGCAACCTCTCCACACTCAAGGCTGTGACTCTCACCCACCCCACATTTGGATTCCTCTTCCGAGCCATGTCTACCAGATCCTCCCAGGCCTGCCTCTCACTCCCCATGCTGACAGCCTCACTCCCTTTCCTCAGCAGCAGCTCCTGCATCTGCCCTGGCCCTGCTAGGGAGCCTCAAAACCTTTATAGATGGAGGTAGTGGTTGCACAACCTCATGGATGTACTAAGTGCCATGGGATTGTACACTTTAAAACGGTTAGTTTTATGTTATATGAATTTCACCTCAATCAAAAAATGAAATTAGGCCGGGTGTGGTGGCTCATGCCTGTAATCCCCACACTTTGGGAGGCCAAGGCGGGTGGGTCACCCGAGGTCAGGAGTTTGAGACCAGTCTGACATGCCTCTACTAAAAATACAAAAATTATCCGGGTATGGTGGTGTGTACTTGTAGTCCCAGCTACTCGGGAGACTGAGACAGGAGAATTGCTTGAACCAGGGAGGTGGAGGTTGCAGTGAGCTGAGATCACACCACTGCACTCCAGCCTGGGTGACAGAGTGAGACTTGGGGGAAGAAAGAATGAAAGAACGAAAGAACGAGAGAAAGAAGAAGGAAGGAAGGAAGGAAGGGAGGGAGGAAGAAAGGGGAGAGGAGAGGAGAGGAGAGGAGAGGAGAGGAGAGGAGAAGAAAAAGAAAAGAAAAGAGTAAAACATCTTCTGAGGCCTCCCATGGCCACACTCAGCCAATGATGCCTCAGGAATCCATGCACCCACTGCTCCTCCAGCCAGTCCTTCTCATTTGTCACAGGCCCTCCCTGAGGATGTGGATGTTTTGACCCTGACACTGGGCTTGGGGGACAGGGGCCATGGCTGGGAATGGACCCTGCTTATGGATACCCGATGACAGCAAGCTCTTCTGACAACAGGCATTCATGCCAGAGAAGGTGGGTCCTTTGCAAAATGCACACTGACATTCCCCCCAGAAATCTCCCCATCACTAAGGGTCCTAGCTGGACACTCATCCCTCCTTCAGGGACCACAGATCTGCCTCTAAACCTTCGTGCATGGACTCTGCACCACTCACTCTAAAAGAATAGGGCTTGTGTAGTCTGGAGCCTTCTATCTTATCCTGGGTAACCTCCCTCCGACTTTCTCAACATCTTCAGCCCCTGAAGATACAGCAGCTGGGACAGAGTCGGTCTCGAGGCCTGGAGGCGTGAACCAGTATCTTTGTTATCGGGCCCTCTCGTTCTTCCAGGTAAACATCCCTGAGCGAGGGAGGTCTGAGGACAGGGCGCTCCTTGGGCACCCCTTTAAAAAGCGACATACATTATGGTTACTTCACCCTGCAAGGCCGAATTCCCCAAGGCCACCACCAGTGTTCACTGTTGCCCTGTTGCTCTTTCTGTCCACACCAGTGGTACGAGGAGACCATATCTCAACTCTCACTCCCTGAGATAAATGTGAAATGGACACCTTATCTCTGTCTCCCTCCCTCCCTTGCTGCCCCTTCTGGGAACAGGACCCCACTGGGGACAATTGATTCACTTGGCTGCTTGGCAAATTGCAAGAACCCCTCTGCCTGTGCCACTGATGCTCAATGTCTAGGGCTGGCACAACGCAAACTCCAAGAGTCGGTTCTGTCGCTCCAGGCACACAGATACTATCCATCACAAGGCTGGCGGCCTCAAGAATGGCAGTGGGGAGCCACTGAATGTTTTGAGCAGGGGTGTGACATGAGCCAGTGGGAGGTAGTGGTTATGAGCAGGCATTTTGGTGCCGGACTGCCTGGATTCAGATACCAGCACTGTCACCTATTAGCTGTGGAATCTAGGACAAGTGACCATGCCTCTCCGAGCCTCAGTTTCCCATCTGCAAAATGGGGATAACAACAGTATCTACCTCCTAGGGTTGTTGTGAGGACTGAGTAGGTAAGGCCTTTGCAGTAGGGCCTGCCATTTTGTGCTAGGTAAGAGTTAGCTTTTATGAATTCAATCTGAGCTCCGGCTCATGAAAAGTTACTTGGCATTGCTATGTGAGTTAGAAAAATGGTCTCTAAAACCAAAGCCCTTGCAGTGATGGAAATAAGTGGTACCCGTGCCTGATAGCCAAATGGAGGTGGGATGGAGGGGAAGGAAAACATTCGAGCCACTGCGAGGTGGAAGGGAAGGACCAGTGAGGTGTGTGAACTGGGTGGGAGTGGGGAGGGAAAGGTGGCCCAAGGGAAAGAGAGGCCTTGAGTCTAGGTGAACAGGAGGGGAGTGATGCTGGCTAGGAATGCAGGGTCTTGGGGCAAGGCAGGAGAGAGGAGGTGAGGGGCTGTCTTCGGACCTACAAGGCTCACAAAGGAAGAGGTGACCATCAGGAAGCTGTAAATATGGGGATGCGTTTGGAGCTTAAGCAATAAGTGGAGGCTGAAGGTTGAGCTTTGAGTGGGGGTCATTCAGGCAGGAGTGCAAAGCTCCAAGATCCATGAGATTTCCAAAGGGAAGAGGATTGCACGTGGAGAGAAGAGGACAGGGGAGTAGAGGGAGGAAAAGAGAAGAAACTGGAGAGGAGGGGTGGGGAGAGGAAAGGAGGCCAAACAGCCTCCAGGGTGGTAATGAACACCATGGCTATGGTGTCAGACCCGAGTTTGAGCCCTGCTCTGTCACTAACTAGCTGTGTGACCTTGGGTAGATAGCTGAATCTCTCTGAGCCTTAATTTCTTAATCTGTAAATTGGGCATCATGATAGAAACTCCCATACAGGGCAACAATGAGAATTAAATAAGAGTGTGTGTGTAAAGCCCTGATTTCAATGCCTGGCACCAGGGCAGAAGCCCAAGGAATGGTAGCTAGGGTCATTAGGATTCTTACGAAATCCAAGTTAAATGAACAGAAGAAGGAAGAGGGGTTAGAGAAAAGGCAAATGGAGTGGAGCTGCTTTTAAAAAGCCAGGAGAGCATGGTGGAGTGGAAGGAAAGTGAGGAAAACGTTTAGGAAAGCAGGAGAGGTCAGCAGATGCCTGGCGCCAGTCAGTACAGTGACTAGAACTTAGCTTTGGGGTCTGGCAACTAACGTGTCTCTCATAACTTTTGAAAAAAGCAGTGTGATTTTTAAAATAAAGAGTAAGTGGGGCTGGGCGTGGTGGCTCATGCCTGTAATTCCAGCACTTTGGGAGACCGAGACAGGTGGATTACTTGAGGTCAGGAGTTCAGGAGTTCGAGACCAGCCTGGCCAACAGGGTGAAACTCCGTCTCTTTAATAATACAAAAATTAGCCTAGTGTGGTGGTGGGCGCCTATAAGTCCCAGCTACTCAGAGGCTGACGCAGGAAAATCACTTGAACCTGGGAGGCGGAGGTTGCAGTGAGCCAAGATCACGCCACTGTACTCCAGCCTGGGTGACACAGCAAGACTCCAGCTCACAAAAATAAATAAATAAATAAATAAACAAAATAATAATAATAAGTGGGAAAGACCACTGGAAGGTATGTTAGTGTGTCTTCTGGGGAAGGGCTGGGAGTAGGCAAGTTTGAATGCCAGGCCAGAGAGTCTGGATTTTATATTTAGACAGTCATGTCACTTCAGAGGTATTTGAGTGGGTGACAGCCTGGTGCTAGTTTGGGATGATGTATTTGGGTGGGGCAGAGGGAGAGAAGGACGCATGCATCACACCTGCCCAGGTCAAAATTAGAGTGTGATTGACAAGGACCTAAAATTCCTGTGTTGAGATTTTAACCACTCAGTTGCTCCAGGGATTCAGCGATTCAGGTTGACTGAAGTTTAACAACAGCAACGCAAGCACTAGGCAAAACAGTATCATGCAAAGCCCTTAACTCTGGCATGGGGGAGATGGGGGACAGATAAAGGAGAGAGGTAGGGAGGGGGGATACTGCAGGTTGGAGCCAGGCCCAGGCAAGGTGGAAGTTGCAGTTGCTCAGATTTTTTACTATTGCTCATACCGTTCACCCGCAGTTCCCAAATCTGGAAGACTCTTCAGGGACATATAAATAGTAACTGTTATTTGAGAACCCGCAGAGCCTCACCTGTTCTAGCAACTGCCGGAGGCTTATTTCATTTAGCATAATGTCCTCTAGCCACAGTGCAACCCATAAATGTATACAGGTATTATTTGTCAATTAAAAACCACCACTGCCACCACCACTGGAGGGCACTTGCTGAGTGTTTTATCTCAGAAGGTGACCTCGCTCTCCCCAGGTCTTTTCATGATATGGTAACTAATCACACAATGACAATGAGAGCCAAAAAGGATGACACGCAGGACACGCACATGACCAGTCCGCTTCCTTAAAAGTACCTGTGGTCTTGTGATCCAGCCACCTGGTCAGAGAACACAAGAGTCAGGGGCTTGTTAAGAAACGACTGTGGTTCTGCTTAATTATGACCGAGGAACTGATGCCAGTCTTCTATTTATGATTGGCAAGGTGGTCTCAAAGCATCTGTCCTGCTTAAGAAAGTAACCCCCGCTTTCCAAATCTTTCCAACTTCTTCAAATTCAAAAGTCTGATGGAGGCTCAGACTGCATGGGGGTGGGGGTGTTGTTCAAGATGCAGCTTGTGGAATTAATTTTTGGCAGGAAGATCACAGTGTTGAATACAATGAAACTCTGTCCTGAGAACAGGCCTCTCAGGGTGCCGTCGCTGCTCTCGGACTGGCAGGGCCTGAGGAATTCATTACAGGGGATGAAAGATCTACTCAGAGCCAGGATTTATTCCTGCATGGGAGACCCTTGGGGTCACTGCATTTTCAAAAAAAAAAAAAAAAAAAGGACTCATTTCATTAGCCTCTAAGAAAGTGGATTTTGGGCTTCAAAGAGAAGTAACTATCGTGTTCTTTTAAAATTTTTGTTTCCATCATTGCAGACTAACTAGATGTTTTCCATTTGAAAAGACCCCCTTTGTATGTCTCTGCCACAGGACCACAGGGTAACAGATGTGATAGCTGTGATTTCCACGAAATGTACCTACCATGGGTCCTGGAACACAGTAGGTGCTCATTAAATACTTTCTTCCATCTGCCCCATGTGGTCCTAAAATTTCCTGAGTCAGATCCAAGTTCTGTGTAAATGCTTACATCAAAGTGGGGTCTGTGGTCTTGAATTCCTCCCTCCAAGTTAGAACCCAAAAAGTGCCCTGATTCTGTAGCAACTTTAAGTATCTCTGTGATTTATTCGAGTGAATGTTTTAACTGAAAAAGTAATCAATTGTGACAGGTCTTCACCTGTTAGCAGACAGTGACCCTGAAAGGTCACCTAGCTTTCAGGAGAAACGGTTTCTAAAGTGAGGATTCAAAGCAAAAATACTTGTGGAAAAAAATGTAAAGGATGAAATAAAGGTACATTCTCCTGTTTTTGATGGTGGTTAGGGGACACGTTTTTGCTGCCCTACTTCTTCATTTGAAGTTACTTTCCAAAGTAACTTTCATAACTTAATTACATCTTCAATGACCCTGTTTCCAAATAAGGTCACATTTGGAGGTACCACAGTTAGGACCTCACTATTTCTTTTTAGAGGCCAACATCAATCCATGTACATCAGCTTTAATAAATGAGATAGCTGCCTTATGCCACAACCCCACACTGAACAATGTCATTTGGGTAAATATTTCATCCCACCCATGTGTAAGCTAAGGGTTACCGTTTGCCCAGCCAACAGAAGGGAGTGTTTGACCTTGGCCCATCATTGTTACGGGAAGATGCTTGTTGCCATGTGGCCCATTCAAGGGCAGGCAGTTGAAACCAGGCATCCAGGTGCTTCCAGACCAGCCTCGACACCTCCTAGATTTTGCTCTCAGTTCTCTGTCCCGTTATGGGAATGTGTGCCTAGAAAATGGGTTATCCTGACTTTGAGTTTGTGATGCACGGTGTCTGTATGTTTGTCTCTCCAATGTTTAAGCATACCAGGTCACTAGTTCCCAATTGTACTAATTTCTTAAAGCTACTGTAACAAAGTACCACAGACTATTTTGTTGCTTAAAACAACATAGAGTTATTCCCTTACAGCTCTGGAGGCTGCAGGTCTGAAATCAAGGTGCTGGCAGGGTTGGTCTTTCTCAGGACTCTGGGAGAATTTGCTCCACACTTCTGGTAACAACCAGCAATCCTTGGAGTTCCTTGGCTTACAGATGCACTATTCCGATCTCGGCCTTGCAGGAGCCTAGGGGAAATGTCCCCTTTGCCCTCTGAAGGGTCACTGAAAATCAACTGACAAAAGGTAGATTCATTAGGAGAAAAGACAAACTTACTTGGTCATAGTATTGCATCACCTAGGAGCCTTCAAAATGAAGACCCAAAGATATAGGGAAACTGTGCATTTTTACGCTTTGATTCAACAAACTATAGGCAGCTATGTAGAAATATAAAGGGAAAAAGAGGATAAGATCTAATGTTAATAGGCTGAGTGGGGAAACCCAGCAAGTCCTGTCTGTTTAGATTCCTCTTGGCCTCTCTGTAGAGCATTCCTTCTCTATTAGTCTGTTCTCACACTACTGATAAAGACATACCCAAGACTGAGTATTTATATAAAGGAGAGGTTTAGTTGACTCACAGTTCAGCAGGGCTGGGGAGGCCTCAGGAAATTTACAATCATGGTGGAAGAGGAAGCAAACATGTCCTTCTTCATGTGGCAGCAGCAAGGAGAAGTACAGAGCGAAGGAGGGGAAAGGCCCCTCTAAAACTATCAGATCTCATGAGAACTCACTCACTATCACGAGAACAGATGGAGGTAACCGCCCCCGTGATTAAATTACCTTCCACCAGGTCTCTCCCATGGTATATGGGGATTATGGGAACTACAATTCAAGATGAGATTTGGGTGGGGACACAGCCAAACCATATCACTTTCCTTCTGGGTGTGGGGCAGGACTATCTCTGGAACAGGGGCCTTATAAGCTCTTATCAGATGAGATAAGTCAAATAATTAAGGTCTTTATGGCCAGTTTTTATGCCAAATGGCAGAGGCGGACAGGGAAAGTTAGACTATTTTTAGGTTTTATGGCTGACTTGGGGGAAAGGGGACTCTGTTTTCTATGGCCCACCCTGGGGCCGCAGCTGTTTCTACGGCTTTCATTTTGGGGTGTTCAGTTCTCATTTCTACCAGCAATCTTACTACATGGCCACCTGCCTTCTGTGTCTGTGTCCAAATGTCCTCTTTTCGGAAGAACACCAATCACATTGAATTAGGGGCCCACCCATCCTACTCCAGTGTGAACTCATCATAACTTAATTACATCTTCAATGACCCTATTTACAAATAACACTACATTTTGAGGTACTAGATTTAGGACTTCAACACATCTTTTGTAACGGACACAATTCAATCTATAACACCAACCAGAGATTTTCTTTCTGTTTTCCTGTATATTTTGAAACATTTTGCTTACCAAGCAAAATACATTAGTGAATATTCATTTTCCTGGGTTTTTTGTTTTTGTTTTTGTTTTTTTATCAGTCATCCAAATGGACTTTCTGTTCCAGAAGAAGATAGCACAGAATCACTTTTCTCTATTGCTACCCTCTAAATAATACGACATACCCCGCTAATTAGTCAATGGACCATAATACAAGGATTCTGAAAGCCAAGAGAAGGAAGACAGACTGGCTGGGAGCTTCAAGACTTGAGAGGTCTGGTGAGTCCCCTACGTTTCCTTTTTATCTCCCATGTACCTTCAGGCTGGGCACCCGGTGGGCCTGCAACTTGGAACCACCAACAGGAATAGCCAAAATAATCCAAGAGAAGCCTGCTTTGTCCAACCAAACAAAAGGGAGAGCCCAGCAGAGCCTGCATTGGGAGGCTGAATCCTCCTTCCACAACCAGAGTCCCTGCAGCCCGTCTGATCCACCAGCTGGCTGGCATCAGCTGAGCTCTGTGTCTCCCTGTTCTCCGTTGAGATTCCACAGTGTGCTTCCAGCCCCAGACAGCATCAGCAAAGGCTGAGTGTGAACCTCAGCAACACCAGAAGAACAAAGCAGGAAAAAACAAAACAAAACAAAACAAGACAAATCCAGAACAGAATTCAAAGGGCTCAGAAAACTAAACTGTCATTGATACAAATGCCCACAAAAGTTGACCGGATCCTCTACATCCAGATCCAAAGCCTAAACAAGGCGAAGCCTCATTGAAACAGAAGACTTAGGATCAAGAATCTCCAGCTGGGCACGGTGGCTCATGCCTGTAATCCCAGGACTTTGTGAGGCCGAGATGGGTGGGTCACCTGAGGTCAGGAGGTCGAGACCAGCCTGGGCAATATGGTGAAACCCCGTCTCTACCAAAAATAAAAAATTAGCCAAGCATGGTGGCACCTGCCTGTAGTCCCAGCTATCAGGGAGGTTGAGTCAGGAGAACTGCTTGAACCCAGGAGGCAGAGGTTGCAGTGAGCCGAGATTGTGCCATTGCACTCCAGCCTGGGCAACAAGAGCCAAAAAAACCCTGTCGCAAAAAATAAAAATAAAAAATAAAAACAAAAAACAAAAAAGAGTCTCCCGACAGAAGAATCAAAATGTCCAGGATACAATAAAAAAACTCCATCATATCCAGAACTGAGAATGTTTTTCCTACTCTCTACTTTCACACACTCCTCAACACGATGCTTCTGACACTAGACATATGAGGCTTTCTCCTCACATGCCAAGCAAGCAATTCTCCACTGGACACCAGCTGGATGTCCCCTAATTTAATTCAATTCTGACACTCTCTACTCAAAGATAGCATCAGATCCCACAGGCAGGTAACTGTACCAGGTTCATTGCCCGATGCACTGAGACACAGGGTTGCAGCAAAGAAAGAGGTTTAATCATAAGGCAGCCAAATGAGGAGATGGGAGGAAACCTCAAATCCACCGCCCAGAGGAGTTTGGGGCCAGGGGTTTTTAGGGGTTTGGAGTGGGCTGAGGTCTGGGGAATCACTGATTGGTCTAAGGGTGCAGGGCAAAACCAAGGGACAGGGAGATGAAGAAACGGTATTCTCAAGCTGATCTGGTTCCTTGTTGGGGGGGGGGGTCTTCAAACTGGTGGGTGTCAGCCATTCCTGCTGGAATTCAGGATCTGAAAAACACCTTAAGCAATTATTAAAAGCCTTATGATTCTAATGTAAGAAGTTCCATCTATAGGAACAGTGGGGATGAAAATAGTGTAGTGCATGACTTTCAGTTAGCAAGCAACCCCAAGGGAGTGGGCCAGAGTGCAGCCTGACCAATATTTACTTATAACTCTATTTCTTTTTATTTATTTATTTGTTTTATTTTAATTATACTTTAAGTTCTGAGATAACATGTGCAGAACGTGCAGGTTTGTTACTTAGGTATACACGTGCCCTGGTAGTTGGCTGCACTCATCAACCCACCATCGACATTAGGTATTTCTCCTAATGCTATCCCTCCCCTTGCCCCTCACGCTGACAGGCCACAGTGTGTGATGTTCCCCTCCCCATTATCATGGGTTGTCATTGTTCAACTGCCACATATAAGAGAGAACATGCAGTGTTCGGTTTTCTGTTCCTGTGTTAGTTTGCTGAGAATGATGGTTTCCAGCTCCATCCATGTCCCTTCAAAGGACATGAACTCATCCTTTTTTATAGCTGCATAGTACTCTATGGTGTATATGTGCCACATTTTCTCTATCTAGTCTATCATTGATGGGCATTTGGGTTGGCTCCAAGTCTTTGCTATTGTGAACAGTGCCGCAGTAAACATACGTGTGTATGTGTCTTTATAGTAGAATGATTTATAATCCTTTGGATATGTACCCAGTAATGGGAGGGTATTTCAGGATCTAGATCCTTGAGGAATCACCACACTGTCTTCCACAATGGTTGAACTACTTTACACTCCCACCAACAGTGTAAAAGCGTTCTTATTTCTCCACATCCTCGCCAGCATCTGTTGTTTCCTGACTTTTTAGTGATCACCATTCTAACTGGTGTGAAATAGTATCTCATTGTGGTTTTGATTTGCATTACTCTAAAGACCAGTGATGATGAGCTTTTTTTCATATGTTTGTTGACTGCATAAATAACTTCTTTTGAGAAGTGTCTGTTCATATCTTTTGCCCACTTTTGGATGGGGTTGGTTTTTTCTTGTAAATCTGTTTATGTTCTTTGTAGATTCTGGATATTAGCCTTTTGTCAGATAGATAGATTGCAAAAATTTTCTCCTATTCTGTAGGCTGCCTGTTCACCCTGATGATAGTTTCTTTTGCTGTGCAGAAGCTCTTTAGTTTAATTAGATCCCATTTGTCAATTTTGGCTTTTGTTGCCATTGCTTTTGGTGTTTTAGTCATGCCCATGCCTATGTCCTGAATGGTATTGCCTAGGTTTTCTTCTAGGGTTTTTATGATTTTAGGTCTTATGTTTAAGTCTTTAACCCATCTTGAGTTAATTTTTGTATAAGGTGTAAGGAAGGGGTCTAGTTTCAGTTTTCTGCATATGGCTGGCCAGTTTTCCAGCACCATTTATTAAATAGGGAATTCTTTCCCCATTGCTTGTTTTTGTCAGGTTTGTCAAAGATCAGATGGTTGTAGATGTATGGCGTTATTTCTGAGGCCTCTGTTCTGTTCCATTGGTCTATATATCTGCTTTGGTACCAGTACCATGCTGTTTTGGTTACTGTAGCCTTGTAGTATAGTTTGAAGTCAGGTAGCATGATACCTCCAGCATTGTTCTTTTTGCTTAGGATAGTCTTGGCTATACAGGCTCTTTTTTGGTTTCATATGAAATTTAAAGTAGTTTTTTCTAAATCTGTGAAAAAAAGTCAATGGTAGCTTGATAGGGATAGCATTACTTTAGGTAGTATGGCCATTTTCATGATATTGATTCTTTCTATCCATGAGCATGGAATGTTTTTCCATTCGTTTGCATTCTCTCTTATTTCCTTGTGAAGTGGTTTGTAGTTATCCTTAAAGAGGTCCTTCATATCCCTTTTAAGTTATATTCCTAGGTATTTTATTCCTTTCATAGCCGTTATGAATGGGAGTTCACTCATGATTTGGCTGTTTGTCTATTATTGGTATATAGGAATGCTTATGACTTTTGCACATTGATTTTGTATCCTGAGACTTTACTGAAATTGCTTATCAGATTAAGGAGACTTTAGGCTGTGATGATAGGGTTTTCTAAATATACAATCATATCATCTGCAAACAGAGACAATTTGACTTCCTCTTTTCCTATTTGAATATCCTTTATTTCTTTCTCTTGCCTGATTGCCCTGGCCAGAACTTCCAATACTATGTTGAATAGGAGTGGTGAGAGAGGGCATCCTTGTCTTGTGCTGGTTTTCAAAGGGAGTCCTTCCAGCTTTTGCCCATTCAGTATGATATTGACTGTGGGTTTGTCATAAATAGCTCTTATTATTTTGAGATACGTTCCATCAATATCTAGTTTATTGAGAGTTTTTAGCATGAAGCAGTGTTGAATTTTATCAAAGGCCTTTTCTGCATCTATTGAGATAATCATGTGGTTTTTGTCATTGGTTCTGTTTACATGATAGATTACGTTTATTGATTTTCATATGTTGAACCAGCCTTGCATCCCAGGGATAAAGCCGACTTGATCATGGTGGATAAGCTTTTTGACATGCTGCTGAATTCAGTTTGCCAGTATTTTACGGAGGATTTTCACATCGATGTTCATCAGGGATATTGGCCTGAAATTTTCTTTCTTTGTTGTGTCTCTGACAGGTTTTGGTATCAGGATGATGCTGGCCTCATAAAATGAGTTAGGGAGGAGTCCTTCTTTTTCTATTGTTTGGAATAGTTTCAGAAGGAATGGTACCAGCTCTTCTTTGTACCTCTGGTAGAATTCGGCTGTGAATTGTCTGGTCCTGGGCTTTTTTTGATTGGTAGGCTATTAATTACTGCCTCAATTTCAGAACTTGTTATTGGTCTATTCAGGGATTCGACTTCTTCCTGGCTTAGTCTTGGGAGGGTGTATGTGTCCAGGAATATATCCATTTCTTCTAGATTTTCTAGTTTTATAGAGGTGTTTATAGTATTCCCTGATAGTAGTTTGTATTTCTGTGGGATCAGAGTGGTGATATCCCCTTTATCATGTTTTATTATGTCTGTTTGATTCTTCTCTCTTCTTTATTAGTCTTGCTAGCAGTCTATTTCGTTAATTTTTTCAAAAAAACAGCTCCTGGGTTCATTGATTTTTTGGAAGGGTTTTTTTATGTCTCTATCTCCTTCAGTTCTGCTCTGATCTTAGTTATTCCTTGCATTCTGCTAGCTTTTGAATTTGTTTGCTCTTGCTTCTCTAGTTCTTTTAATTGTGATGTTAGGGTGTCGATTTTTAGATCTTTCCTGCTTTCTCCTGTGGGCCTTTAGTGCTATAAATTTCCCTATAAACACTGCTTTAGCTGTGTCCCAGAGATCCTGGTACACTGTATCTTTGTTCACATTGATTTCAAAGAACTTATTTATTTCTGCATTAATTTTGTTATGTACCTAGTGGTCATTCAGGAGCAGGTTGTTCCGTTTCCATGTAGTTGTGTGGTTTTGAGTAAGTTTTTAATCCTGAGTTCTAATTTGATTGCACTGTGGGCTGAGACACTGTTTGTTATGATTTCCGTTCTTTTGTGTTTGCTGAGGAGTATTTTACTTCCAATTATGTGGTCAATTTTAGAATAAGTGAGATGTGGTGCTGAGAAGAATGTATATTCTACTGATTTGGGGTGGAGAGTTCTGTAGATTTCTATCAGGTCCGCTTGGTCCAGGGTTGAGTTCAAGTCCTGAATATCCTTGTTAATTTCCTGTCTCATTGATTTGTCTAATATTGAAAGTGGGGTATTAAAGTCTCCCACTATTATTGTATGGGAGTCTAAGTTTCTTTGTAGGTCTCTAAGAACTTGCTTTATGAATCTGGGTGCTCCTATATTGGGTGCATATATATTTAGGATAGTTAGCTCTTCTTGTTGCAGTGATCCCTTTGCCATTAGGTAATGGCCTTCTTTGTCTTTTTCGATCTTTGTTAGTTAAGTCTGTTTTATCAGAGACTAGGATTGCAAACCCTACTTTTTTTTTTTTTTTCTTTCTATTTGCTTGGTATATATTCTTCCATCCTTTTAGTTTGAGCCTATGTGTGTCTTTGCATGTGAGGTGGGTCTCCTGAATACAGCACACTGATGGTCTTGACTCTCTATCCAATTTGCCAGTCTATGTCTTTTAATTAGGGCATTTAGCCCATTTACATTTAAGGTTAATATTGGAGATGGGAGTTTTGTCCATAAGCCCCTGACTGGGGCTGCTACCTTTCTTTCAGAGATGCCCTGCCCAAAGAGGAGGAATCTAGAAAGGCAGTCTGACTACAGTGGCTTTGATGAGCAGCAGTGGGCTCTGCCCAGTTCAAACTTCCTGGGGGCTTTGTTTACACTGTGAGGGGAAAACCCCCTACTCAAGCATCAGTAACGGCAGATGCCCCTCCCCGCACCAAGCTCAGGCATCCCAGGTCTGCTTCAGACTGCTGTGCTGGCAGCGAGGATTTCAAGCCAGTGGATTTTAGCTTGCTGGGCTCTGTAGGGGTGGGATCTTCTGATCTAGACCACTTGGCTCTCTAGCTTCAGCCCCCTTTCCAGGGGAGTGAATGGTTCTGTCTTGCTGGCATTCCAGGTGCCACTGGGGTATGAAAAAAAGCTCCTGCAGCTAGCTTGGTGTCTGCCCAAACAGTCACCCAGTTTTGTCCTTGAAACCCAGGGCCCTGGTGGTATAGGCACCTGAGGGAATCTCCTGGTCTGTGGGTTGCAAAGACCATGGGAAAAGTGTAGTATCTGGGCTGGAAGGCACCATCCCTCACGGCACAGTCCTTCACGCTTCCCTTGGCTAGGTGGGGGAGTTCCCCGACCCCTTGCACTTCCTGGGTGAGGCGACACCCCAGCCTGCTTCGGCTCACTTCCCATGGGCTGTACTCATTGTCTAACCAGTCCCAGTGAGATGAGCTGGATACCTCAGTTGGAAATGCAGAAATCACCCACCTTCTGTGTTGATCTTGCTGGGAGCTGCAGACCAGAGCTGTTCCTCAGCTTGCCCATGACCCCAGAAACATTTTAATCATAACTATATTTCTATTCCAGGACCCAGCATGTAATTCTTGTTAGCCCTGTGAGGACAGTTTCAGGCTGAGGGCCCAATCCCACAGGACTGCCTCCTGCATTTCACATGCCAGTCACAAGTATTAATGGTATGTTGTCACTTATACTTCTGACCAACTGGCTCTAAGTCACGGATTCCCATGATCTCCATCTGGAGTTTAATTTGCTAGAGTGACTCACAGAACTCAGGTAAACACTTTACTTATATTTCCCCACTTATTATGAAGGATTTTACAAAGGATCCAGATGGACAGCCAGGCGGAAGGGGCATGTAGCTTCCACGTCCTTTCCTGGCATGCCACTCTCCAGGAACCTCCACGTGTTCAGCTTCTGTAAGCTCTCCAAACCCTGTCCTTTTGAGTTTTTACAGAGGTTTCATAATGTAGCCATGATTAAATCATTGGCCACTGGTGATCAACTCAAACTTCAGGCCCTCTCCTGTCCCCTGAAGTGCAGGATGGGGCTGCGAGTTCCAACCTATTAATCACATGGTTGGGTCCCCTGGCAACCAGTCACCCATCCAATGGTTATCTGGGGACTCTCCAAAAACCACCTCATTAAAAACTCAAGTGTGGTCAAAAAGGGATTGTTATAAATAACAAAAGACATGTTCACCTTACAGCTCTGGAGCTATTCTAAAACTACTTCAGATCCGAGGACAAAAGGTCAAATATTTTAACAAAAGATACTCCTACTGCTCTAGTCACTCAGGAAATTACAAGGCTTATGAGCCAGGAACTGTGGACAAAATCAAAATATATATTCCATAATATTACACCTTGAAAAAAATGAAAGCATAGAAAATCTCAGCAAAAAATAGAACCAAACAGCAATTATAGAACTTAGAAATACTATAACAAAATAAAAAACTCACTGGATGGGTTCAATAGTACAATGGGGATGACAGGAATAGAATCTGTGAACTTGAGGGTAAGTCAGCAGCATATACACAATCTGAAAAATGAAGAGAAAATAGACTGAAAAAAAGAACAGAGCCTCAGATATCTCTGAGACAATCACAAACAATCCAATGTTCATATCATTAAAGTCCAGAAAATAAGGGAGAAACAGCACGGACAGAAAAAGTATGCGAAGAAATCATGCTGAAAACTTCCCATAGGCCAAGCATGGAGGCTCACACCTGTAATCCCAGCACGACGGGAGGCCAAAGCTGGCTGATCACTTAAGGCCAGGAGTTCAAGATCAGACTGGGCAACATGGCAAAACCCCATCTCTCCACAAAATAAAAAAATGTGCCTGATATGGTGGTGTGTGCATGTAGTCCCAGCTACTTGGGGGACTTAGGCAGGAGGATTGCTTGAAACTGGTAGGTTGAGGCTGTAGTGAGCCAAAATCACACCACTGCACTCCAGCCTGGGCGACAAAAAACAAAACACAAAGAAAGAAAGAAAAAGAAAATTTTGGGCAGGGCGCAGTGGCTCACCCCTGTAATCCCAGCACATTGGGAGGCCGAGGCAGGCGGGTCACCTGAGGTTGGGAGTTCGAGACCAGCCTGGCCAACATAGTGAAACCCCATCTCTACTAAAAATACAAAAATTAACCAGCCATGGTGACATGTGCCTGTAGTCCCAGCTACTTGGGAGGCTGAGGCAGGACAATTGCTTGAACCCGGGAGGAGGAGGTTGCAGAGAGCCGAAATCACGCCACTGCACTCCAGCCTGGGCGACAGAGCAAGACTCCATCTTGGAAAAAAACAGAATTCCGAATTTGGCAAAAAACATAAAATTGCAGATCCAAAAAACTCAGCAGACGCCAAATAAAATAATCTACCCAGCATAACCTACACCAAGACACATCATAATTAAATTTCTGAACACTGAAGACAAAGGTCACAGCTGGAGAGAAGCAACACATGGCCTATAAAGGAACACCAATATGAAGAACAGGTTTCTCATCAGAAACCATGGAGTCCAGAAGGAAGTGGCATATCTTCCACGTGCTGAGAGAAAGACCTGCCAATCACAAATCTTATATAGATGGTGAAACTATTCTTGAGGAATGTAAGGGACAAAAGACAGTGTCAGGCATAGAAAAACTAAGAGAATTTGTTGATAGCAGACCTATCCTTAAAGAATGGCTAACAAAATCCCTCAAAAGAGAAAGACTATAAAAATAAAAGACTGGGATTTTCAGCCTTTTATTGTCCCATTTCAGTACAAATAGAAATAAATATAACATCCTATCCTTCATTTCATTAGTTTCTATGATCACATTTATGGTTGAAGCAAAAGTTATACATTTTCTGATATGTATGTAGAGGTTATACTTAGGACAATTATATTTTTCTAGGTGTGGAGGATAAAGGAATTAAAAGGAAGTAAGGTTTCTACCCTTCAATGGAAATGGTAAGACACTGACACCAAAGCTGTGATAACTTACATATGAATAGAATAGTAGCTAGAACAACCACTACAAAAACTATACAAAGTGGTATACGAAAAAATTATAAATAAAGTGAAATTCTAAAAAATATTCAAGTAACCCACAAGAAGGCAGAAGAAAGGTAACCAGGTAACAAGAAACAGGGAGCAAACGGTAAACAAATTAAATTCTAACATGTCAATAATTACTTTAAATGTAAAGGGACTAAATACATTAATTAAGAGACAAGAGTGTAACGGGTACAAAGTTATAATTAGAAAGGAAGAATAAGTCCTGATGTCCTATTACACAGTGGAGTATCTCAAAATAGCTAGAAAAGAGGATTTTGTATGTGCCTGTAAGAAAGAAATAATAAATGAGGTGATAGATATGCTAATTACCCTGATTTGATCATCACACAATTCATTTATGTATCAGAATATCACATTGTACTCCATAAATACATACAATTATTATGTGTAAAAATTTTTTAAATTAAAAATAAGACAAGATTAGCTGAGTAGATTTAAAAACATTACCCAATGATATGCTGTCTATAAAAAACTCAATTCAAACATAATGATATAGCTAAGTAAAAAGTAAAAGCATAGAAAAAGATATATCATGTAAGTATTAAATTTTAAAAAGGAAGAGTGGCTACTGAATATCAAAGTAGACTTCAGAGCAAAGAAATTACCAGTCATAGAGAGGAATTTTACATGATGATGAAAGATCAAGATCAATTTACCAACAAGAGATAGCAAACCTAGGTGTGTATGCACCAAAAACAGATCTTCCAAATACATGAAGCGAAAACTGATAAAGCCGAAGGAAGAAATGGACAAATCTGCTATTATAGTTGGAGACTTCAATGCTCTTCTCTCAGTAATTGATAGAACCACTAGATAGAAAATCCACAAGGAGCCAGGTGTGGTAGCTCATGCCTGTAATCCCAGTACTTTGGGAGGCCAAGGCAGGAGAATCACTTAAGGCCAGGAGTTTGAGACCAGCCTGGGAAACTTAATGAGACCCTGTCTTTACAAAATAATAATACTAATTTTATTTTATTTTTGGCTATCAATCATGCCACATTATTTTAAATTACATATGAAGATCTAACATGTCACCCAGGGACCATTTTACCCACTGCTTTGATTGGTCGCCAATCTCTTGTCTCTCTCTTTGGCAATGGTGAGGCAGATACCTTTTCCTTGGGGAAGAGAAATCCGTGGTATGTTGCCCTTGCAAATAATAAAAAATGTTGGAAAGTGAAGTGGCAAAGCTGTTGCCATTGGCATCTTACAGGTGAACCATGTCAAAAGATCCAGGGTGCCTCTCTGTTGGTGATCATACCAATTCTTCCCAGGTTGGCACCTCCAGTCACCATACACAGGTTACCAGTGTCGAACCTGATGAAGTCAGTAATCTTGCCAGTCTCCAAATCAGTCTCATACACAGGTTACCAGTGTCGAACCTGATGAAGTCAGTAATCTTGCCAGTCTCCAAATCAGTCTGAATGGTGTCATTCACCTTGATGAGGGATCAGGGTAGCAGATGGTGTGAGCATCATGAATCACCAGATGAGGGATTCATTTTGTGCCCACGAAGATTTGTCTCACTTTTCACAACTTGTACTTGGCCTCCTCAGGTGTAATACGATGTACAGCAAAGTGACGTTTGGTGTCACAGATCAGACAGAAATTATCTCCCATCTTGTCAATGCTGATGGCATCCATGAATCCGGCAGGGTAGGTTATATCAGTTCGGACCTTGCCATCGATCTTAATGAACCGCTGCATGAAAATCTTCTTTACTTCCTCTCCTGTAGGGGCATACTTAAGTCTGTTCCTTAGGAAAGTGATGAGGGGGAGACAATCTCTCAACTCGTGGGGACTGGTGGATGGACAAGGAGCAAACACACCAGTCAATTTATCCAGTATCCAATGCTTTGGAGCTGCTACCTGCTTTAGATACTTCTTGGGACCAGGAGCCATGGCTACGTTAGGCACGGAAAGAGAAAAAGTAATAATTTTAAAAATTAGCCAGGCATAGTGGCACAAGCCTATAGTCCTAACTACTCAGGAGGCTGAGGCTGGAGGATTACTTGAGCCCAGGAGTTTGAGGTTGCAGTGAGCTATGACTGCACCACTGCACTCCAGCCTGAACAACGGAGATAGACCCTGTCTCTAAAAAAATAAAAAAGAAAATAATAAGGATATAGAAGAATTGAACAACACCTTCAACCAACAGGATCTAACAGAGCAAACAACCCTATAACAGCAGAATACATGTGCTTTTCAAGTGCCTAGGGAGCATTCACCAAGATTAACCATGTCCTGAATTTTAAACCAATCTCAACAAATGTTAAAAAATAATAATAAAACTAGAAATCCCTAATCATCGCCCTCTTTTCCAAGCTGCCTGTGACTCTTACCCAGATGTTCTCCATACATAAGCTTTCAACAGGGGAGAATAATAGAACTCCCTTGAGAACCCCCATTCCAGGTCACTGAGGCACATGAGCTTCTACTAAAGAAATAATTTCCAGTAAAAGGCTACAATAAAGGGAATAGATGTTCCCACTAGGCCTGGATTAATGAGCACTCTAACTTGGAGAAAAGTGATTCTTTCCAGTGCTGCCTCTGGCATTCTTCCTCCACCCAGAAGTGATGCTGTGAGAAGTAAAATTACTTATAAATCAGTAGTGCCTCAAGCACTTTTTAAAAGAGGCCCCACATGTAAGCTCCACTAAATATAAATAATAATGCTAATAACACCTCCCTCATCTTGTCTTTATCTCTGGGCCTGGGAGGATCAAAGTCTTCCGAGAGGTACAGCTTCAAAGGTGTCTCCTTCCCAGATCCAGGAATGGGAGCACTCCAACAGGCCCCTACATCCTCAGCTTCCACATTTCACAACTGTTAGAGGCTCCAAAGCATTTACAGCAGTTGATAGAGTCTTTCTGAATATGATACCTCTTTTATAAAATTAATGGCACTATTTCCAGTGGCGGCATCAGCAAAGAAACTCCTTTTCAAGGGCAGGGTGTCCATCCCGTTGTTTGATTTTCTGCCATCCCTTTAAGTGCCTTAATGCAAGGCTTGTATGAATTAAGTTGACTGCCAACAAATTTTGCTTTGAATACCTTTTACATTTCAAGGCACCCCTGGAAATAATCGGAGACTATGGGAGACGTGGAATTAGGGAGCTGCGGGAAAGCACGGTTGACAGTGCCATCTCAAGATTTGGCGGGCTTCATTATTCAGTGGCCAGAAGTAGGGAGGGGGATAGTCTGGGGCCTGAGAGGAGGGCTGCACTGATGGGCTGGACTGGCTCTGGAGTCACTGACTGAACCAGGGACCAGATGCCTGCAGAAGCGTGGTTCAGGGTTAGACCTGCAGGGAGATGAATCACCCAAGAGAGTGTCTAAACCCATCCTCATAGGGCTAACAAGAATTTAGATGCCAGGTTTGGGGCAGAAATATAGTTATAATTAAGCATTAAGCAGGTTGCACTCTGGCCCAATTCCTTAAACTGAAAGTCATGCAGCTCAAGATACTAAGTGTTTAAATCCCCATTTTCCCCACAGATAGGACTTCTGATGTTAGAATCATAAGGCTTTAAGAATTGCTCAAGATACTCTTCATATCCGGAATTCCAGCAGGAAAGGCTGATGCCAACCAGTTTGAAGACCCCACGAGGAACCAATTCAGCATGAGAATGCCATTTCTTCATCTCCCTGTCCTATGACTTCACCCTGCACTCTTCCACCAATAAATAATCCCCATACCTCAGCCCTTTCCTAAACCCTTAATATCCCTAGCCCCAAATTCCTTAGGTTGGTGGAGTTGAGGTTTCCTCCCACCTCCTCATTTAGCTGTCCTATGATTATTAGACTTTTTCTCTACAGCAATCCCCCTTGTCTTGGTATATGGACTTGCCAGGCATTGGGCAAATGATCCTGTTACATATCCACTGAGCCATATGTGGAAGCCTCAGCCAGTGCCGGTCAGTATGAAGGAATTTGGTCCATTTCTAAATAAGAATTTGGGGGTGTTGATTAATTGGGGTAAGGGGAAGGAAATCATCAGGATGTGGAAACTGCATTCTTTGGTGACTCAGCTCCTGTGGGGTCCTTAAGACCAGATGGCATCAGTAGTTTCATTGGTATGCAGAACCTGAAAGAGTATCTCAAGTGGAAAATTTAATGTTTCATAATGTTCAAGCTGTTATCTATAGAGCAGCTAAGGGGAAGGATCATCTCGTAACAGGGTTCATGTAATTCTGAGTCAATAAGCGCCAAACAGCTGTGAGGAAGTGGATCAGAGAGCAAGTACACCTCATGGTTGATGCTGGCTGTGCTGCAAGCTTGGTTTATCTTCGTTTCTCCCCCTTCCTTCTTCCCTGATTAATTTTATAAAGTCTATAGGGACAGTTTCACCACTTAGATGTCCCCATCCCTCCTCTGCTGTCATCTCTCTAGGCTGGAACCCCAATGTGCATGGGCTTAGCATTGGCCAGATAATGGGAATGGTGGTCTGTTCCCACCTGCTCCCACCTCTGTAGCGACTTTTCTCTATCAATTAACCCCTCTCTCTCTCCTGTACCATCGACTCTCCCCGTAAACCAACTCCTCCCCAGCATGCAAACATCTCCCCCATCTTAAAAAACAAAATTGTTCTTGATTCCCAGTCCAGAAGCAGCCCCTTCTCCTCCTCCACAAATAACTAAACTTACTTAGGAATGCCCTGCATCTGGCCTGCACTCCCTCATCGTCCAGCAGAGCTGCACCTGTGGAAAGCAACCTGCAGCCCTTGTGTTCCACCGCACCCCGCTGCGGCCCTGTCCACAGACCATCTGACCAGCACCCGACAGTGGGCATACCCCAGGACTGACCACCTTCCTCCCTGAAACCTCCCCTGCTGGGTTCATTGCTGCCATGTTTTGTGTTCCTCCTGCCTCTCTGGTTTCTCTTTCGGACACTTGGCTGGTTTCCCCTCTTCACGTGGGCTTCCATCCTGCTCTCTTTTCTTTTGCTCCTTAGCAGTACTTTCTCCCTGGGTTCCAAGTGTCACCCATGTGCTGACAACCACTGGGCTGAAATTTCCAGTGCAGCCAATCCCCTGAGCTCTGAACGCATCCTCCCGACTGCCTGCCCCACATCTCCCGCTGGAAAATGGCAATTCTGTCCACGTGAGTGTGAACCTACACTCATGCCTTCCCTCACCCCTGCACCCAAACCCTCAGCCACCCCTGCGCCTACTCCCTCTGAAATCTCCTCTGCCAGCTGCTGCTCCTTACATCCACTGTCACTGCTCATGTCCAGAACACTGACATCTCTCCCTCGACCTCCACAAGCCTCCCAGCTTCCATTCCTGCGTTCTCCAAACCCCACGCAGCCCTTGAGCCACCATGGTCATCATGTCTCTTTCTTGCCCAGAGTCCTCAGTGGATTTCCATTGGATTTCATTGAGAGCTGTAAGTCCTGAACGTGACCCCCGAGGCCTGGCATCTGCCGCCATGGGCCCCCTTTCTTGCTGTCCTTACCCCTTTGTCACTGTGTCCAGCCACACTGACCTCCTTTCAATTCCCTGAACTCACAGAGCCCTTTCTCCAGGTCAGGATAGTGCTCTCTCTGCTCCTTATGCTTGGAGCAGCCTCCCTCCCATTCTCTGGCCAGCTCATACCAACTTCTCTCTAGGTCACTGCCATAAATACCCATCTCCAGGGAGGCCTTCCTTCCACCCCAGCATGCATCTCACCTTCCATTGTGATCTCTTGTCACCCCTCAGCTTCTGCTTCTCAGCATGTATTACATTTTGCATTCTGAAATGTTCATTTGTGTGAATCATTGTTTAATATTTATTTCTTCTACTTAACAACAACCTAAGGGCAGGGGTGATCCTGTCTGTTTTCATCATGACTACAACCCCCTAGCTTTCAGAATAGAAATAGGCACAGAGTAGGGGTTCAATACATTTTTTGAGTGAGCACTAAATATTCTGCAGTAACAGATAAACACACAGACACACAGATGCTTACAAAAGCGTGATTGCCTGTTGTAGCTGTTGGTGTCCCACCCAATCTCTTTCACTGTTCTGGAGTCTGCATCCTCCCAGCTGCTGTGTGTATTTGCTTCAAATGTCTCAGAACTGCCCTGCTTCTTTGGGGAGCTGCCTGGCTGGCAACCCTCAGCCCCATGGATGGCAGGCCTGCCCCTTGCCTCCTGGTAGGGTCAGCAGGACAGGGAAGGGGAAGGCAACCCTGCAGTGCTGTTCATGCTCCAGGGCTCCCCATCAGTAAGCTGAGGCTAGATGTGCCTGAGCCCACTTCCTTTCCTCTCCTGCTCCCCTAACCAGTATTTCTTGAGAGTTCTCCCACCGTAAACCACTTGAACAAGAAACTCTGAAGCAGGGCATGGTGGCTCATACCTGTAATCCCAGCAATTTGGGAGGCTGAGGATCATTTGAGTGGATTGTTTGAGCCCAAGAGTTGGAGACCAGCCTAGGCAACATATTGAGACCCCTGTCTCTACAAAAAAAAAAAAAATTAAAAAATTAGCTGGGCATAGTGGCACGTGCTTGTAGTCCCAGCTACTTGGGAGGTTGAGGTGGGGGATCACTTAAGCCCAGAAGGTCAAAGCTGCAGTGAACCACGATCATGCCACTGTACTTCAGCCTGCAACAGAGTGAGACTCTTTATTAAAAGAAAGAGAGGGAAGAGAGAGAGAGAGAAGCAAGAAAGCAAGAGAAAGAAGAAAGAAAAGAAAAGAAAAGAAAGGAAGGAAGGAAGGAAGGAAGGAAGGAAGGAAGGAAGGAAGGAAGGAAGAAAGTGAGAGAGGAAAAGAGAAGAGAAGAGAAATGAAGAGAAGAGAGGAAAGAAGGAAAAAGAAACTATGTCCCAGGTTCTACTTCTAGGAAGCCCAATAAAAAACATTTATAATGGGAAAGAAAATATATGTGGCATCAGGGATGAGAGGGAGAAATTAAATGAAACAAAATGAGAGAAGTCTTGTACCAGTGCATACCCCTAAGAATCAAGGTGAATGAATCACATCTTACATCTTTTATCCCTCCTTGGAATTACTGAATTAATAAATGGGAGAAGAGAAAGAAGGAGTGGAAAAGAGGAGAGCAGAGTGGAGGACAGCAGAGGATTTCTCTTTTATTGCCCCTAGGAGGTCATGATGTGTCCCATGAGGCCAGAAGGGGTCTGCTGGTCCCCAATCCCTTAATGGAAGCTCAGCTGCTTCTAAAGGAGGCAAAATGAACATTAGTGCCCTAAGCCTCCTTTGCCTTGGAGCCAACCAGCATGCCCTGTGTTCTACAACATAATCCTTTGTTAATCACTAGCTAGGGCACTAGGTAAAGCAGTTTTTCAAATCCTGGCTCCTTGAGCTCATGGCATTTGAGATACACAAATATGTTGCCATGGTGACTCAGTGACAGATTAATTACTAAATCCTCCAGGAGTAAAGCTGCTTTAATGGTGTAACCTTAGTGGATAGGAGCTTGTTGGGGGCTGTGGGTGCAGTGATTCACAGCCCTCTCAGCACAAAGTTGGGGCCAGCAGATCTGGGACTTGGGGGAGGTGGAGCAGCCACAACCCTTACCTCACACCATTTCCTGGAGCCCTGGGTTTCCTGAGTCTATCCTGCCTCTAGAAATGGAATCTCTAACCCCAAAGCTTGTCTTTGAAAAGTATCTGCATCATCCTTTTATCCATGCCTTTGCCAGTCATTATGCAGCCTGTGTCTCTGCATGATTAATGAGCTAATCCTCATAGCCACTCCCCACTTCCCCCACCACTAAGCTCTTAGCTGGAAAATCCTCTGAAGCTATTGGCTAGCAGGGCTCTGCCCAACAAGAGTAATAGTGTTAGGCATAGGATTCCTCAAAGGAAGAGAGGAGGAAAATATTCTGGGACAAACACAATGGATGCAGATCTCATCAAGGAACCCAAGGTAGAATCTAGCCCACATTTTTAAGTTAACAAGATTAGAAAGTTATGTAATTCTCACAAATAAGCTTGTTCTTTATAATCCACAACAGACTTTACAAATTCAGGTGGGTTCTTTGGCCCAGGCTGGAGTGAAATGGTGGGATCTCGGCTCACTGTAACCTCCACCCACTGGGTTCAAGCGATTCTCCTGCCTCAGCCTCCCGAGTAGCTGGGATTATAGGCACATACCACCATGCCCAGCTAATTTCTGTATTTTTAGTAGAGACGGGGTTTTGCCATGTTGGCCAGACTGGTTTCGAACACCTGACCTCAGGTGATCGGCCTGCCTCAGCCTCCCAAAGTGCTGGGATTACAGGCGTGAGCCACCGTGTCTGGCCTCAGGTGGGTTCTTGTATGAGCTTTGGTGGCTGTCATTTCTCCCAAATGATGAGCTGAGATGAAGGCACATATATCTTTGAGTGGTTACGGAGTTGAGATATTCACAATAAGTTTGCAATAATAACTGAAGCGACTATAACCACACCTGAGTGGAAACAGAGTTTTCCAAAAAGCCACAATTTCAGATAAACCTGACTCTAAGCAGGGAAAGAAGACATTAAAGGTGATATTCTGAAGCTTTGGAAAGGCATTCCAAAAGTTTTTGAACCCATCTAACAACCATCTCTGTGTGTTTTGTCTCCTTTCTGTAATATTTAAATGTAATTTTGATGTCTGCCAGGTTAAATTATCCATTGACCAAATTATGCCATTAAGCTTAAATGCTGTAATTATCCTTAATAGGTATAACTACCAGCCTGTTTTTGCTTAGTGGTTGTAAAGTTTTATGCCTTTTAATAATCCTCCTACAGGTCTGAAGGTTGTCTTTTTCAGATAGCTGAAATTCGGCTCTGCGTAGTGTCAAACCAGATCAAAGAGTCTCACTGTGTTCACCAGAACAATATGAGCTTGAAAATGCGGGGTTGGAAGAAAAAACACACCAGAAAGTGATGTTCTTTCAAGAAAACTGGCAAACCAAGAAAATCCTACACAAATTTTGCAAAAAGAAGGCTAATCTAGAATACGTTTTTCTCTACATACACAGTTCAAGTGCAATTTAAAAAAGAATTTTTTTTCAGCGTTAAGTTTGTATAAATGGGCCCTCTTTTTATTCTATGTGCTTCATAATCTTCTTTCTCAGGGATATTTAGAGTTGGATTTTTGCAGATGATACCCTGTTCTTTTTATGTTACAGCATAAATTTTTTGTTTTTTGGTTTAAGAGCCGGGGTCTGGCCAGGTGTGGTGACTCATGTCTGTAATCCCAGCACTTTGGGAGGACTAGGTGGGTGGATTGCTTAAGCTCAGGAGTTCAAGACCAGCCAGGGCAACGTGGCGAAACCCCATCTCTACTAAAAATATAAAAATTAGCCAGGCATGGTGGTGCACGCCTCCCAGCTACTCCGGTGGCTGAGGCAGGAGAATTGTTAGAACCTTGGAGGAGTAGGCTGCAGTAAGCCGAGATCGCATCGTTGCACTCCAGCCTAGGCAACAGAGTGAGACCCTGTCTCAAAAAATAAATAAAATAAAATAAAGAGTTGGGGTCTGGCTCTGTCACCCATACCAGAGTACAGTAATGCAATCATAGCTCACAGCAGCCTCAAATTCCCGGGCTCAAGCAATCGTCCTGCCTCAGCCTCTCATGTAGTTTGGATTACAAGCATGAGCCATCTCACCCAGCAAACAACATGCACTTTTCATTCCACATTTTATACCTCTCCACCCTGGGTAATTTTTTTTGCTTTGGTTCTATCTATTGAGGTATCTTATTTTCAACTAAGTGTTGTGTTTAGGAGCTTCTTTTTGTGGGTAGATTATACTAACCCCCATCCTTAACCCAGAGTGGGATTCAGACATTTTTCTTCTTTTTCTTCCCCCCTTACTTATATGGCATCAAAAACCAAAGCAAAAATAAATCTTTGATTAGTACAGAGAAACCTGATTGCAAAAGGTCATCATACCAGCCTGGGTAACACAGCAAAGCTCCGCCTCTATGACAAATATAAAAATTAGCTGGTTGTGGAGGTGCACGCCTATAGTCCTAGCTCGCTGGGAGGCTGAGGTGGGAGAATCGTTTGAATCTAGGAGTTTGAGGCTGCAGTGAGCAATGATCAGGCCGCTGCACTCCACCCTAGGCAACAGAGTAAGGCCCTGTCTCATACAAAAACAAAAACAAAAAAGATTATTGTAAAGGTGAAGGAAACTGGCTATTGCAATGGGGAGAACTCTCTAACCATAAGATCTGCAAATGTCTCGAGAGTTAAGCAAAAAGGGGTTTCCTTTTATAGGTAGGAGAAAATGAGGCTAGAAAGTGGGGTGAATGGAAACGGCATGGTCAGAAAGTAGATCAGCAGCTGGGCGCGGTGGTGGCTCACGCTTATAACCCCAGCACTTTGGGAGGCCCAGGCAGGTGGATCACTTGAGGCCAGGAGTTTGAGACTAGCCTGGCCAACATGATGAAACCCTTTCTCTACTAAGAATACAAAAAAATTAGCTGGGCATGGTGATGGGCCCCTGTAATCCCAGCTACTTGGGAGGCTGAGGCAGGAGAATCACTTGAACCTGGGAGGTGGAGGCTGCAGTGAGACAAGATCATGCCACTGCACTCCAGCCTGGGCAACACAGTGAGAGTCCGTCTCAAAAAAAAAAAAAGAAAAGAAAAAAGAGAGTAGATCAGAGAATGTTGCTGCCCAGGTGGGTCTAGGCTTAGGAGGGGCTGCTGAGGAGGAGCCGGTTCTGGCCCAGGCTGAGAGTAGGTCAAGTTCAGGGCCCTGGGGAAAGGAGATTTTGATTAAGAAGCATTTTGTTCCGATTGATCAGTAGGGACATGCTTCTCAGCTAATCATTTATGAGGTAAAGAACAGGAATTTGGCAGGTTAGTGTCTGACTTTGACTAGGTAAACGAAGGCAGGGTTCCCCAGCCCCTGGGTCACAGATCAGTACCAGTCTGTGGCCTGTTAGGAACTAGGCCACACAGCAGGAGGTGAGCAGCAGGCCAGCCAGCACTACCACCGAGCTCCACCTCCCGTCAGATCAGCACCCGCATTAGCTTCTCACAGGACCAGGGGCCCTATTGTGAACGATGCGTGTGAGGGATCTAGGTTCCACGCTCCTTATGAGAATCTAACTAATGCCTGATGACCTGAGGTGGTGCAGTTTCATCTCGAAACCACCGCCCCTACCCATCTATGGAAAAATTTTCTTCCATGAAACTGGTCCCTGGTTCCAAAAAGGTTGGGAACTGTTGAACTAAGGAGCATCCATGACTCTTACCTATGTTATGTGCGGAAGGGTCAGGCAGTGTCTTTGCAGTACATGCCTTTTGTTTCCCAGAACACAAAAGTAGGGGATCTCTTAACCCTCACTGTTTTCCAAGAGTTACAGGGTACACTTAGGTAAGGTTTAGTGTTGTCAATGACTACATTCAAGGCCAGACTTCAGGAGGCCCAGAACACATCATGTGATGCTTTGCTGGTCTAGAAGCAAAAGAGAGTATCTATGTTGGCAGAAAGAGTGAACAGGGTTGTCCCATCTGGGGCATCAGCCTTTACTCATACCCTCTTCTGCCTCCTCCATACTTCCATAGAAGCAGCAATGAGCTACTTGTGAAATGGAGAAAACTGTGACAATCTAGATTCTTTCCATTCTGCAGCCTACTTTCTATAACCTTATTAGTTCATAACACAAAAATCTAATGTTAGAATTTCATTTATCTCTCATTAGTGGCTGTTTTCAGAAAATAGCAATTTACCTGGCTATAAAATAATGCATGTTTATCATCGAATATGTAGACATCATGGGAAGAATAACATCAGTAAGATGGCCAAATAGGAAGCCCTGGACTCTCCTTCTCCCAGTAGACACAGCAACTCAACAACAATGCATGGACAAGTTCCCTTTTTGAGGAATTCAGAAACTAGTTGAGAAACTCCTGCACCCTGCATGAACATGAAATCAGCTGCATTGAAGCCGATAGGGAAATTCAAAACATATTCTCATTGTAATCCCTACCTCAACACAGCACCATACCATCAGAAGGAAATCATCTGTTCCCAGTTTCTCCCTAGGGAGAAGAGTTGAAGCAGGTACCCAGCCTTCCAACTTTTCCAGGGTCTGCTCAAGGGACTGATTTCTGTCTCTTCTTAGAGCCCTGATGAGACCTAGTGAAGGGGTGGCCTGCCCCTCCACACCTGTGGGCGTTTCTCGTTAGGTGGAACGAGAGACTTGAGAAAAGAAATGAGACACAGAGACAAAGTATAGAGAAAGAAAAAGTGGGCCCAGGGGGCCGGCGCTCAGCATACAGAAGACCCACGCGGGCACCGGTCTCTTAGTTTCCTCAGTATTTATTGATCATTATTTTTACCATCTTAGAAAAAGGGAAGTGGCAGGATAATAGGAACATCATACTGAGAAGGTCAGCAGTAAGACATATGAATAAAGATCTCTGTGACATAAGTTTAAGGAAAAGTGCTGTGCCTTGATATGCATATGCAAACATCTCCATAAACCTTTTTAGTGCATAAAGAGCCCATTGCACTAGCAAGTCCCACCTTTCGCCCTAAGGCATTTTTCTCCTTTTTCAGTACACAGAACATACAATCGGGTTTTACACCGAGATGTTCCATTGCCCAGGGACGGGCAGGAGACAGATACTTTTCTCTATCTCAACTGCCAAGAGGCCTTCTTTCCTCTTATACTAGTCCTCCTCAGCACAGACCCTTCACGGGTGTCAGGCTGGGAGACGATCAGGTCTTTCCCTTTCCACGAGGCCATATTTCAGACTATCACATGGGGAGAAACCCTGCACAATACCTAGCTTTCCTAGGCAGAGGTCCCTGCGACCTTTGGCAGTGTATGTGTCCCTGGGTACTTGAGATTAAGAGAATGGTGATGACTTTTAACCAGCAGGCTGCCTTCAGGCACTTGTTTAACAAAGCACACCCTGCACAGTCCAAAATCCATTAAACCTTGAGCCACCACAGCACATGTCTTTTGCAAGGACAAGGTTGGGGGTAGGGTCACAGATTAACAGCATCTCTAATACAGAACAAAATGGAGTCTCTTATGTCTACTTCTTTCTATATAGACACAGTAACAGTCTGAGTGCTTTCTTTTCCCCACACCTACTATAATCAAGATGCCTTGGGGGCCTCTGAGAACAAAGCATGAAGGTTTGAGAGGCCCCAAAATCTCTGGGCAGAATGACTGATGAGGATTTCCTCCTGCACAAGTTCAGTTGTGAAGATAGGGAAAGGTGGCTACATTTTCTAATGCATAGATACTGACACAAAAACTCAAGGAATATGAAGAAACAGGGAAATATATTCCAAACAAAGCAACAGGATAAATCTCCGGAAAGAGTCTCAATACAGTGGAGATTCAAGCACACCTCATTTTACTGCACTTTATTGCATTTTGCAGACACTGTGTGTGTGTGTGTGTGTGTGCGCGCGCGTGTGTGGGTGGGTGGGTGGGTGTGTGTGTGTTTTCACAAATTGAAAAAAAAGAAAAAAAAAGACTCTGCATTAAGCAAGTCTAGCAATGCCATTTTCCCAACAGCATGTGCTCACACAGTGTCTCTGTGTCACATTTTGGTAATTCTTGCACTATTTCAAACATTGTCATTATTCTTATATTTTTCATGGTGATCTGTGAGTGGTAATCTTTAATGTTACTGTTGTAATTGTTTTGAGATACCACAAACCATACCCACATAAGATGGCAAGCTTAATTGATAAATATTGTGTGTGTTCTGACTGCTCCACTGACCAGTCATTCTCCCATCTATCTCCCTCTACTGGGGCTTCCCTACTCCCTGAGCCACAACAATATTGAAATTAGGCCAATTAATAATCCTACAATGGCCTCTAAATGTCCAAGTGAAAGGAAGAGTCCCATATTTCTCACTTTAAATCAAAAGCTAGAAATGATCAAGCTTAGTGAGGAAGGCCCAACAAAAACCAAGATAGGCTGAAAGCTAGGCCTCTTGTGCCAAACAGTCAGCCAAGTTGTGAATGCACAGGAAAAGTCTTAAAGCATATTAAAAGTGCTACTCTGGTAAATATATAAATGATAATACAGCAAAGCAGCCTTATTGCTGATATGGAGAATGTTTGAGTGGTCCGGATAGATGATCAACGCAGGAGAAACATTCCCTTAAGCCACAGCCTTATCTAGAGCAAAATCTGAACTCTCTTGAATTCTTTGCAGGTTCAGAGAGGTAAGGAAGCTGCAGAAGAAAAGTTGGAAGCTAACAGAGGTTGGTTAATGAGGTTTAAGTAGGAAAACTGTCTCTGTAACATAAAAGTGCAAGGTGAAACAGTAAGTGTTGATGTAGAAGCTGCCGCAAGTTATCCAGAAGACAATTAAGATAATTGATGAAGATGGCTACACTAAACAACAGATTTTCCATGTAGATGAAAAAGCCTTCTATTAGAAGAAGATGCCATCTGGGACTTTCACAACTAAACAGGAGAAAGTCAATGCCTGGCTTCAAAGTTTCAAGGACGGGCTGGACTCTTGTTATGGACTAATGCAGCTAGTGACTATAAGTTGAAAGCAATTTTTATTTGCTATTCTGAAACTCCCTTAAGAATTATGCTCACTCTACTCTGCCTGTGCTCTAAAAATGGAAGAGCAAAGACTGGATGACAGCACATCTGTTTACAACATGGTTTACTGAATATTTAAGCCCACAATTGAGACCTACTACTCAGAAAAAGAGATTGTTTTAAGTATTACTCCTCAGTGGCAATGCTCTTGGTCAATCAAGAGCTCTGATTACAGATGTACAAAGAAAGTAATGGTGTTTTCATCCTGCTAACACAATATTCAGTCTTCAGCCCCTGGATCAAGCAGCAATTTCAACTTTCAAGACTTATAATTTAAGAAACATATTTTGTAAGACTATAGCTGCCATAGATATTGATTCCTCTAATGGATCTGTGCAAACTAAATAGAAAATCTTCTGGAAAGAATTCACCATTCTAGATGCCATTAAGAAGATTTGTGATTTACAGGAGAAAGTCAAAATAGCAACATTAACTGGAGTTTGGTAGGATTTGATTCCAACCCTCATGGATGACTTTGAGGGTATATCAGTCCATTCCCACATTGCCATAAAGAAATACCTGAGACTGGGTAGTTTATAAACAGGTTTAATTGGCTCATGATTCTAAAGGCTATACAGGAAGCATAGTGGCTTCTGCTTCTTCAGGAGGACTCAGGAAGCTTCCAATCATGATGGAAGGCAAAGGGGGTGCAAGGCAGTTCATATGGCTGGAGTAGGAGGAAGAGAGAAAGTGGGGAGGTGCCACATGCTTTTAAACAACCAGATCTCATGAGAACTCTATCATGAGGGCAGTACTAGGGGGATGGTGCTAAACCATTAGAAACCATCCCCATGATTCAATCACATCCCATGAGTCCCCATCTCCCACCAGGCCTCACCTTCAGCATTGGGAATTATATTCAACATGATATTTGGGTGGGGACACAGATTCAAACTGTATCATTCTGCTACTGGCCCCTCCCAAATCTCATGTCCTTTTCACATTTCAAAACACAATCATCTCTTCTCAACAGTCCCCTGAAGTCTTAACTCATTCCAGCATTAACTCAAAAGTCCATAGTCCAATGTCTCATCGGAGACAAGGCTAGTCTCTTCCACCTATGAGCCAGTAAAATAAAAACAAGTTAGTTACTTCTAAGATACAATGATGGTATAAGCACTGGGTAAATACTCCATTCCAAAAGACTTGCTCCCATGACTCAATTACCTCCCACCAGGTCCCTCCCACAATATGTGGGAATTCAAGATGAGATTTGGGTAGGGACACAGCCAAACCATATTGTTCACCCCTGACCTCCCAAATTTCATGCCCTCACATTTCAAAACTAACCATGCCTTCCCAACAGTTACCCCAAATCTTAATTCATTTCAGCATTAACTCAAAAGTCCACAGTCCAAAGTCTCATCCAAGAAAAGGCAACTCCCTTCTGCCTATGAGCCTATAAAATCAAAGCAAGTTAGTTACCTCCTAGATACAACGAGGGTACAGGCATTGGGTAAATACAGCCATTCTGAATAAAAGAAATTGGCCAAAAGAAATGGCCCACAGCCCCCATGCAAGCCCCAAACCCAGCATGGCAGTCATTAAATCTTAAAGCTCCAAAATAATCTCTTTTGACTCCATGTCTCATGTCTAGAGCACTCTGATGCAAGGGGTGGGTTCTCAAGGCCTTGGGAAACTCCACCTCTCTGGATTTGTAGGCGTCAGCTCCTGTGACTGCTGTCATGGGCTGGCGTTGCATGCCTGTGGTTTTTTCAGGTGCAGGGGGTAAGCTAAGAGTGGATCTACCATTCTGGGGTCTGGAGGATGGTGGCCCTCTTCTCACAGCTCCACTAGGCAGTGCCCCAGTGGGGACTTTGTGTGGAAGCTCCAGCCCCACATTTCCCCTCTGCACTGCCCTAGCAGATGTTATCCATGAGGGCTCCACCCCTGCAGCAGGCTTCTGCTTGGACATCCAAGCTTTTCCATACATCCTCTGAAGTCTAGGTGGAGGCTCCCAAGCCTCAACTCTTGCACTCTGAGCATCCACAGGCTTAACACCACATGGAACCTGCCAAAACTTATGATTTGCACTCTCTGAAGCAGCAGCCCAAGCATACCTGGGCCCCTTTAAGCCATGGCTAGAGGTGAGGCAATTGGGACACAGGGAGCAGTGTCCCAAGGCTGCAAGAGGTGGCAGGGCCCAGGCTTTGCTCACAAAACCATTCTTCCCTTCTAGACCTCTGGGTCTGTGATGGGAGTGGCTGCACAAAGTTCTCTGAAATGCCTTGGAGGACTTTTTTCATTGTCTTGGATATTAGTACCTGGATCCTCTTTACTTATGCAAATTTCTGCAACCTGCTTGAATTCCTTTCCTGAAAAAAATGGGTTTTTCTTTTCTACCACATGGCCAGGCTGCAAATTTCCCAAACTTTTATGCTCTGTTTCCCTTTTAAATACACGTGTGGTGGTGCATGCCTGTAATCCCAGCTACACAGGAGCCTGAGGCAGGAGAATCGTGTGAACCTGAGAGGCAACAGTTGCAGTGAACCGAGATCACGCCACTGCACTCCAGCCTGGCAACAGAATGAGACCCCATCTCAAAAAAAAAAAAAGAAGTGGAGCCTGAAAGTGTGTCTAAATTGCTGAAACCTCCTGATCAAACTTGACTAGATGAGGAGTTGCTTCTTACAGATGAGCAAACAAAGCAGTCAATCCACACTAAGACATATTATATAGATGCTCATTGAGTTATGATGGAATTATATCCTGATAAATCCATCATAAGTTGAAAATATCATTGGTCAAAAATGCATTTATTGCTGGAAACACAGCAGACAGTCTTTGATTATGATGGTTCAACTTAAGATTTTTTGATGAGCCACAGCAATTACTTAGTCAAGAAAAATAAACAAAAGGCACCTAAAACTATTTCTGAAAATAATATGAATAAAAATGACCTTCTTTTTTTTTCTTTCTGAGACAGAGTCTTGCTCTGTCACCCAGGCTGTAGTGCAGTGGTGTGATTTCGGTTCATTGCAACCTCTGCCTCCCAGGTTCATGCAATTCTCCTCCCTCAGCCTCCTGAGTAGCTGGGATTACAGGTGCACACCACCACACCCAGATACTTTTTGCATTTCTAGTAGAGACAGGGTTTCGCCAAGTTGGCCAGTCTGATCTTAAACTCCTGACTTCAGGTGATCCACCCACCTTGGCCTTCCAAAGTGCTGGGATTACAGGCATGAGCCACCACACCTGGCAACATGATCTTACATACAGAAAACTCTAATGCCTCAATGAAAAAAACTCTTAGAACTAATAAACCAATTCAGTAAAGTTGTAGGATATAAAATCAACATGTAAAAATCAATTGTATTTCTATACACTAACAAAAAATTACCTGAAAAGGAAACAAAAAATAATCACATTTATAGTAGCATCAAAAAGAATAAATTACGAATAACTTTAACAAAGAGGTGAAAGACTTGTACACTGACTATTGCAATACACTAATGAAATAAATTAATGAAGACACAAATAGATGAAAAGCCATTCTGTACTTATAAAGTGAAATGATTAATATTGTTGAGATTCCCACAGTACACAAATGATCTACAGATTCAAAGCATTTTCTTCAAAATCCCGATGGCATTTTTTATGGTTGAAGAAAAAAAATTCCTGAAATTTGTATAGAACCACAAAGGACCCCAAATAGCTATTACAATCTTGAGCAAAAAGAACAAAACTGGAGGCATCACAACCTCCTGGTTTCAAAATACATTACAAAGCTACAGTAATTAAAACAGCATGGAGGGCCGGGCACGGTGGCTCAAGCCTGTAATCCCAGCACTTTGGGAGGCCGAGATGGGCAGATCACGAGGTCAGAAGATTGAAACCATCCTGGCTAACACGGTGAAACCTCGTCTCTACTAAAAAATACAAAAAACTAGCCAGGCGAGGTGGCGGGCGCCTGTAGTCTCAGCTACTCGGGGGCTGAGGCAGGAGAATGGCGTAAACCCAGGAGGCAGAGCTTGCAGTGAGCTGAGATTGCGCCACTGCACTCCAGCCTGGGCGACAGAGCAAGACTCCACCTCAAAAAAAAAAAAAAAACAGCATGGTACTGGCATAAAGACAGACATATAGATCAATAGAACAGAATAGAGAACCCAGAAATAAATGCAGGCATATATGGTCAACTGATCTTTGACAGGGTGCCAAGAATACACAGTGGAGAAAGTATAGTCAGTTCAACAAATGGTATTGGGAAAACCAGATATCCATATGCAAAAAAAAAAGAAACTGGACCGTTATCTTATGCCACACACAAAATCAGCTAAAAGTGAATTAAATATCTGAAATTTTAAAATTTCTAGAAGAAAACATAGAGAAAAAGCTTTATGACATAGTTCTGGCAATGATTTATTGGTTATGACATCAAAGATGCAGGCAACAAAAGCAAAAATAGACAATTGGACTATATCAAACTAAAAAGCTTTTGCAAAGCAAAGGAAATAACTAGGTGAAAAGACAACCTATGGGATGAGAGAAAATATTTAGAAACCATGTATCTGAGTATCTGATAAGGAGTTTAAAACTATAATACAATTGACCCTTGAAAAATATGGCTTTGAACTGTGTGGATCCACTTATACACAGATTTTTTTCAACCAAATGTGGATAAAAAATACAGTATTTGGGGGAAGCAAAACCTGTGTATACAGAGGGATGACTTTTCATATACATGGGTTCCACAAGGCCAAGTGCAGGACTTGAGTATGCATGAATTTTAGTATACACAGGGGATCCTAGAGCCAACTCCCTGCACATACCAATGACAACCATACATAAGGAATATCTACAACTCAATAGCAAAAAAAAAAAAAAAAAGACATGATTTAAAAATGGGTAAAGGATTTGAATAAACATTTCTCCAAAGAAGGCATAGAAATAGCAGGTATATGAAAAGATGCTAAACACTACTTTAGGGAATCTTTAGGAAAATGCAAATCAAAACCACAATGAGGTATCACCTCACTCCTGTTAGACTGGCTATGATCAAAAAGTCAAAAGATTGCAAGTGTTGGTGAGGATGTAGAGAAATTGGAACCCTTGTACTCTGTTGATAGGAATGTAAATTGGTACAGTCATTATGGAAAACAGTTTGGAGATTCTTCAAAAAAATTAAAAGTAGACCTACTTCTAAATATATATTCAATAAATTGAAAACTGGATCGCAAAGAGATATCTGTACTCCCATGTATTATTCATAATAGTCAAGATACAGAAACAATGTAAGTATCCATTAGCAGATGAATGGATAAAGAAAATGTGATATATACAGTACCTACAATGGAATATTATTCACCCTTTTAAAAGGAGGAAATTGGGCCTGACGCAGTGGCTTATGCATGTAATCCCAGTGCTTTGGGAGGCCAAGGCAGGTGGATCACTTGAAGTCAGGAGTTTGAGACCAGCCTGGCCAACATGGTGAAATCCCATCTCTACTAAAAACACACATACACAAAAAAAAAAAATTAGCTGTGCGTGGCAGTGGGTGCCTGTAATCCCAGCTACTTGGGGATAATGTGGCATTGCTATTCAATGGGTATAAAGTTCAGTTATGCAAGATGAATGAGTTCTAGAGATCTGCTGTACAACATTATGCATATAGTTAACAATACTGTATTGTACACTAAGAATCTGTTAAGAGGGTAGATCTCATGTCAAACATTCTTACCACAATAAAAAGCAAAAAGAATTTGAAATTCAAAAAAGTATCTAAGTTCCACGAAGTAGAAGGTAACCACAGTTAACATTTAGATATCTTTTCTATTAAGACTTTTTCAAATGCACAAACCTGTATGTGTACTTTTTTCATTGTATATTTATTACTGGTTATCACAGTATATTTTATTGATGTTTTATTGTTGTTGCTGTTGCGACCGTTGTTACTATTTGTATATGTGGTTTTTGTTTCTGTTTTTGTTTTTTGAGACAAGATCTCACTCTGTCACCCAGGCTGAAGTGCAGTGGTGCCATCTCAGCTCACTGCAGCCTTGAGCTCCTGGGCTCAAGTGGTTCTCCTATTTCAACCCTCTGAGTAGCTGGGACTACAGGCGCACACTACCATACTCAGCTAATTTTTGTAGAGACAGGGTCTCACTATGTTGGTGGTCTCAAACTCCTGGGCTCAAGTGATCCACTTGCCTTGGCCTCCCAAAGTGTTGGGATTGGAGGCATGAGCCACTGTGCCTGGCTGCATATGTGTTTTTTAATAGCTACCTGTCAATGCCTATCAGTTAAAGACCTCCAAGGAGTTGAACAAATTGGGTTTGCTGCTCATTGTAATCAAGAAAAACACACACCTCAGGGAACCCTAGGGTGACTTAGTAGGAGGATGTTATAAAAGAATTAGAGGATTGGGGCTTGTATTAGCTGATTTTGAGAAGGGTTCCAGGGAGCAAGGCTGTGCTCTGAATTGGCTGCTGTCTGGAAATACGGAGCAGTTCTATGATTGGGTATCTGAATCGCTGGTATGTAGAAGGCAAGAAGAATAAAGTGAAGTAAAGAAGCAGAATCACAACTAAGCCTGGACGAGGCATGTTTGGTCACTTTTAATGTCTTCTTTTGGGTTCAGAAACAATTGCAGAGAAATTTGGGTTTTGTCTTGATCCATCAGGGAGACAAAGTGGCCTTGATTGATTGATGTTTGTGTTCTGCTTAAGTGTTTATGTTCAACAGGAGATGACAGCAGCCTGGTAGTAATGCCCGTTCTCAGCTGTCAGGGGCCATTTCTCATGCCTTACTGAACTCTCTTATTAGTTTGTAATTGATTCTCTTGGACTTCTAGTTATGGTTTTTAAAAAATATGTCACAAATTTTATATAATTTCTCTCTTTTCTCTATTCCTCTTATTCTTTTATAATTTTATACTGGAATTTCTAGAACACTATCAAAGTATAAAAATGGTAGAAGGCCTCTGTCCTATTTCTCACTTTAATTGGAATGCCTGTAGTATTTTTATTATTAAATATCAGTTTGGCTGTTTGAGATGATAATGATGTCTGAGGAGACTTTTCTTCAGTATACTAATAAAGATCCTTCCTGTTAGTGTATTCAGAAATGATCGTTCAATTTTTTCAAATGTTGTTTTGTATCTCTGAAGATAATCATATGCTTTTCTCCTTTTCTATTCTGACGTGATGAACCATACTAATAGATTTCCTATTATTCAAATATCCTTGCACTTTTGGAATGCCAATTTGAATTATTCCTGAATGAGCATCTGAGTCTGAAGTACTGCATCTACTCACAAGTGAGATTGGTTTCTAAATTTTTGATGTCATCTTGGCTGTGTTTTAGCATCAGTGCTCCTCTAGTTTCACAAAACAAATTGGGAGATTCACAGCATTTTTATGCATCTGGAATCAAGTTACACAGAATAAGAATTGCCTACCCCTTTAGAGCAACACTGACCCATAGAACTTTCTGAGGTGACAGAAATGCTCTACATCTGTCTTCTCCAATATGGCGATCACTAGCCATATGTGATTACTGAGCACTTCAAAAGTGGCTAGTGAAATTGAAGAAGAGAATTTTACATTTAATTTAATTTTAATTAATGCAATAACCTATGAAACCATGTCTCTGACACCTTTCTTATAATTTCCTAACAACTGTTTCCATTTCTCCTATGGTTATTATTCTTTCTTTTCTTTTCTTTTCTTTTTCAGACAAGGTCTTGCTCTGTTGCCCAGGCTGGAGTGCAGTGGCATGATCTTGGATCACTGCAACCTCCACCTCCCAGGCTCAAGCAATCCTCCCACCTCAGCCTCCAGAGTAGCTGGGACTACAGGTGTGTACCACGCCTGGCTACTTTTTGTAGTTTTAGTAAAATTAGGTTTCACCATGTTGCCCAGGCTGGTCTCAGACTCCTGGGCTCAAGTGATCTGCTCACCTTGGCCTCCCAAAGTGCTGAGATTACAGATGTGAGTCACCGTGACTGGCCTCTGTTTCTTTTGAAACAATTTTGGCAGTTGATAATTGTCTTCGAGAAAAAATGTCCTCTGAATTTTCAAATTCTTAAGCTTAGAGTTGTGTACCATTTTTCTTACATGGTTTTAATCTCATTCTCCATAATATCCTCTTTCTTATTATTAATGTTATATAATTGCATTTTCTCAAGTAAGCTTATCAGAGGCTTGTCTCTCTTGTGGAATCTCAAACTTAAATGCCTACATTGCCAGGCAACTAAGCATTTGATTTTGAGATCCTCAAAAAGTTCCCCTGCTCCTTCTGAAGGCCAATCCCTATACCTACCTACCCCTGGATCCCACCCCTACCCACCTTCTCAGGAGCCTTATGTGATTACATAGCCCCTTCCCCTTGCTGTACCTCCAACCTTTCTCCTTGTCTATTGAATTCTTCCACTAGCATTTAAACATGACCTAGTCTCTAGATTTCCCCTCTTTTTCCAGCTACTCCCTAATCTCCCTTCTAGTTCCTTCTGCTTCATGACTGTATTAGTTATCTATTGCTCCATAACAAATTACCTCAAAATTCAGCACTTTAAAGCAATAAATATTGATGATCTCTCCAGGAATCCAAGAGTGGCTTAGCTGAATGGGTCTGGCTCAGGGCATCTCACCATGTCAGCTGAGGCTAGAGTCATCTGAAGGCTTGCTGTGGTGGGAGGTCAGAGGGCTCAGTTCCTCCCCATATGGGCCTCTCCAAAGAGCTACTCATGACATGGTGACTTCATTCCTCCAGAAAAAGTAATCCAAGAGAAAGAACCACCAAGACAGAGCTACAGCATCTTTACAACCTAATCTCAAAAGTGATAGACTACATTGCTTCTGCCATATGCTATTATTCACACAGACCTACCCTGATCTGATGTGAATACCTGCAGGTGGGGACCTTGGGAGCCATCTTGGAGGTTGGGCATATTTTAAAAATTATTTTTCCCTGGTGCTAGGTTTTTCTTCAGGTCAAGAAAAGTTTCTTCTATTTTGCCCCCTGATTTCACTGAATATTGCATCCCATTGCTATCACCAATTGTCTGATGTTGGGCCTCCTTCCTCTCTTCTCAATGTCTACTATTTTTTCCTGTCTTGCATTTCATCCTGTACCTTTTTCTCTGTATTCTGGGAAGCTTTCTCAGGTTTTCTCTCCACATCACTAATTTAATTTTAAATAGGTTTTATTCAGCTTTATTATTTTTTGAAGATTTAAATTCTATGACTAAACTCTGCTTATTTTTTAACCTCCATTTAAGATAGTTCATCAGCCACCTACTTTGTCACTTCTGCTGTATTATCATTCACCATTAGTCTCATTTCAAGATCATATCTTAAAGATATGGAGAACACATCATAGACATTTTCTAAAACTTGCTCCTTCTTTTTAAAAATCTTTTTTACATCAATAGCTTTAGGGGTATAAGTGGTTTAGGTTACGTGGATGAATTTTATAACAGTGAAGTCTAGAATTTTAGTGCGCTTGTCATCCGAGTAGTGTACATTGTACCAAATAGGTAGTTTTTCATCCCTCACCCCCTGACCCTCCCCACTTCTGAGTCTCCAATGTCCATTATACTATTCTGCATGGCTTTGCATACCCAAAGCTTAGCTTCCACTTATAAGTGAAAACATGCGGTATTTGGTTTTCAATTCCTGAGTTACTTCATTTAGAATAATGGCTTCCAGTTCCATCCAAGTTGCTGCAAAAGACATTATTTTCTTCCTTTTTAAGGCTGAATTGTATTCCATGGTGTATGTGTATATATGTGTGTGTGTGTGTGTGTATATATATATATATACATACTACATATACGCACACACAAATACATATGTAACATTTTCTTTATCTACTCATCAGTTGATGGGCACTTAGATTGATTCCATATCTTTGCAACTGTGAATTATGCTGCCATAAACACATGTGCAGATGTCTTTTTGACATAAGGACTTACTTTCCTTGGGTAGATACCCAGTGGTGGGATGGCTGGATCAAATGGTAGATCTACTTTTAGTTGTTTGAGAAATATCCATACTGTTTTCCACAGAAGTTGTATTCACTTACATTCCCACCAGCAGCGTATAAGTTTTCTTTTCTCCCCACATCCACACCAACATCTTTTTTTGTTTGTTTGTTTGTTTTTACTTTTTAATAATGACCATTCTGGCTGGGGTAAGGTAGTATCTCATCGTGGTTTTAATTTGCATTTCCAACATGATTAGTGATGTAGGGCATTTTTTCTTATATTTTTTGGCCATTTTTATATTTTCTTTTGAGAAATATCTATTCATGTCCTTTGCCCACCTTTTAATGGGATTATCTGGTGAGGTTTTTGCTGATTTGTTTGATTCCTTGTAGACTTTGGATATTGGTCCTTTGTCAGATGCATAATTTGCAAATGTTTTCTCCCATTCTGTAGGTTGTCTGTTCACTCTGATGATTATTTCTTTTGCTGTGCAGAAGTCTTGTAGTTTAATTAGGTCCCATTTATTTATTTTTGTTTTTGTTGTATTTACTTTTGGGGTCTTAGCCATAAATTCTTTACCTAGGCTAATCTCCTTCTTGAATAAACTTTTTTTCCAAATAATTCTCCCCTTCTATATCTCAATTCTCCATCTCTTAACTATAAATTATTTTCTTAGCTGCCATATCAGTATTTTCCTTTTACTAATTTTTGAACAAAGATAAGTCAATCTAATCCAGGTGTTTAGGATGCGGATAAGTAAAATGTTGTTCCTCACTGTGAGCCTCTCCGTTATTAGTATCTTCCTCTCGCTTCTTAGGCTGGAGGGCCAGTTGATATAAACTTGCAATTCTAGTTGTACAATCCAACAACAACCTGGCAAGGGAGAAGAGGGAAGAAGATTCATGCACTCCCCTGCAAGGGAGCTTTATTTTTGCTCTTCTCTGTTGGGCAAAACCACTATCCCATGAATTAACTGTTTCTAACTTACTGTGTAGCTTTGTAGTGAAGAGTTTGGTCCTGCCCCAATTGACATCTGGCCTTTGCCTTAGGCTTCTAGGAGGTAAGCTATGCCAAATCTAACAGGAGTGCCTTTGTTTAAGGATGGGGCTGGCCGCACTGGGTTAAAGGCTTAGGATAGAAGCTGGCCATGACAGAAAGCCCAAACAAGTGACTTAGAACGGGGACTTTGGAGCATGAAGTATCAATTGACCTGAAGACGAAGTTCAACAACAAGGCAATCAATTGATCAATCATGAGCACATAACAAAGCCCCAAATAAGAACTCTAGGTACTGAAACTTTGGTGAGCTTCTCTGATTAGCAATACTTTTTGAGCATTGTCACATATCAATACCAGAAGGGTGACACGTCCTGATTCCATGGGGAAGGAACAGAAGCCTCATGTTTGGAGCACTCCCAGACTCTGCCCTATGTATCTCTTCCTTTGGCTGATTTTATTATTTATCTAGTTAGTTAGTTTAGTTAATTAGTTGAACAGTCTCCCTCTGTCACCCAAGCTGGAGTGCAATGGCACAATCATAGCTCACTGTAGCCTCAAATTCCTGGGTTCAAGTGACCCTCATGCCTCAGCCTCCCAAAGCAATGGGATTACAGGTGACAGTCACTGTACCTAGCTTTTTGGCTGATTTTAATCTGTATCCTTTCCCTTAATAAACCATAACTGTGAGTGTAATAGCTTTCAGTGAGTCCTGTGAGGCTTTCTAGTGAATTATCAAACCTAAAAGTGTTTTGGGGGAGCTCTCAAACTTATAGTTGGCATCAGAACAGGGTGTTCTCGAGTGGAAACTGTGTCCTCAAAGTCTGCAGTTTGGCTAATGCCAGGTACTGAACTATGCCAAGGTCCAGCCAAGACCATACACTAGGCTGCTGTTTTATGTTTCCCAAGGCTGCTGTTTTATGTTGGCTAAGGTCAACCCTGTAAGTGCTGGGCAAAAGGCAGTCCAAGTATTGAAATTTTCCCACATGCCTCTACTCCCCTACCTCCATACCTCTCACTTAAGTCAGAGAGTCCCATCTGGGTCCCATCTACTTACTGACAGAGATCAGAAAGCCTACTGTCAACCTCTTTTTCAGTGTCATCCTGTATATGCCACATTCAGTACACACTCCTTGAAATCCCTGACATGGATTATTTTTCTCCACTTATCATATTCAGTTGGTCTATTTTTTTTTTTTTATTTTTTTTTTTGAGATGAAGTCTCATTCTATCACCCAGGCTAGAGTGCAATGGCACATCTTGGCTTGCTGCAACCTCCACTTCCTGGGTTCAAGTGATTCTTCTGCATCAGCCTCCCAAGTAGCTGGGATTACAGGTGCACCCCACACCTGGCTAATTTTTGTATTTTTAGTAGAGAGGGGGTTTTGCCATGTTGGCCAGGCTGGTCTTGAACTCCTGACCTTAACTGATCCACCAGCTTCAGCTTCCCAAAGTGCTGGGATTACAGGCGTGAGCCACCACGCCCGTCCCTGAGTTGGTCATTTTAAGAGGTGCCATGGATTGTGAGGTGGTGAGAAGGGAGTCAGTTGGTGGAGTAAGTTATATTGCTGTCTTAACAGGAATAGAGGAAATAGATCTAAATCAAGATTTGAGCTAATGTAACATGAATATTTTGTTGGGGAGGGAAACCATTGGAAAAGTATGTATTTATTTTAATCTTTACCCCATCTATCTCTCCTCGCCATACCTGCCCGATATGGTTTGAGTATATCCCTCAAGAAGTTCAGGTGTTGGAACCTTAATTCCGGAATGTAGCAGTATTGGAAGGGGGTGCCTAATGGGAAGTGTTTGGGTCATGGGGCTCCACCCTCATGAAGGGATTAATGTAGTTCTTAAGAGACTGGGTTAGTTCTCCAGAGAGCAGGTTGTTATAAAGTGGGTCAGCCCACTTCATTTCTCTTATTTTCACAGGCACTGGCTTCACCTTCCACTTTTCCACCATGCTGTGAAACGCCATAAGGTTCTCACCAGATGTGGCCACCTGATCTTGGACTTCCCAGCCTCCAGAACTGTAAACAAAATAAATCTCTTTTCTTTATAAATTACGCAGTCTTGAGTATTCTGTTCTAGAATCAGAAAACCAACTAAGACAGTGCCCTCCACCTTCACTGAAATATTAAGTGAGCCACTCCCAATCTTGTTTCTTGCCTTTATAAAGTTCTAGCTTTAATTGTGAGCTCACCATAGAGACCAGAGTTATGAACAATAGAAAATATCATATCCATGACAACCAGGAAGCCTAAGGCAGTGGCTGATTTCAACCATCTGGTTCTAACCTCCTTCTTTATGTTTCTCTTTTCCTCGTGGGCTTCCCTTACTTATCTAAAGGGCAGACACTGCTACACAGACAGGCAGGAAAATGTCCACAGTGTCTGCTGGAAGAGGTAATCCAAGTATCTGCATGTGGTAGATACCATGTGAACAATTGAGAAGAGAGGAAGCAACCACTGCGAAAGATATTAGAAAGGCTTCCTGGTTTCCTCATTTGAGCTCAGCCTTCAGGATGGCAAGTGAGTTTTGTTGGAGAAGGTCATACAAGTAAGCATTCTAGGAAGAACATTACCAGTGTGCAAAAGGTGCAGAGAAGGGAGAAAGGAAAACTATGTTTATAAAATGATGATGGACTCACAATGGATTTGTTTAGGGGAGTGAGGGAGATAAGAACAAAAAATAGCTTAGCATCACATTGTGGAAATTTTTGAATGGTCAACTGAAGAGTCTAGACTTTTTTCAGAATCTTTTGCTTTTTAGTATAGTACTTGGAATACTTTGTCTCCTTGAATTACATGCTTACCTCTCCTGAATGGCACAGATGATCTTTTTTGTGCCACATCATTTAACACAGCGCCTTGCCTACTGATGGTCCCAAAACAGTTGCTGATTTCTATTGAAAGTGCTGACTAGGTAATGAGAAGTCATTACTACCTAACTATATAAGAGAAGCCAGAACCTACAACAGATCCTACTGCCTTTTCACCATCCCTCCTTTCAGTACTTTTCAGGCTTAAATTTTGTGATTCACGTATATAATCACTCACTTACATATACCCTCAACTCTCTGGTCCTCACTCACCTGGCTAAATCCCAACCCTAGTTTAACCCAACTCTTACCTGCTGACTAACATTTCAGTGCTTACATGAGACGAGGCAGAAGAGAGAGCCCTTGCCTAAACAAACAGGATAGGGCTTGGGTATTAACTCACTCACCACCCACTGGGGTGCAACCTGAGGAGCAGACACACAAATTTCTCTAGTCTTATGGTAAACAGTTATTCATCCATTCAAGCACCTTTACAAAAAACACACAAACAAGCTCCTAGATGTAAAGAGCTACTAAGTCATCATACCTGTGTATACCAGAAAAAGCTGGACAACTTGAAGATAATAAACTCTTCTTGGAACCATCAGAGACTGAGGTCACAGGGCAAACCACTATCCTGAGCTCTGGAGAGACAGATGCATCCACAGAGCTATTGCCCCTGAGATCTACTTACCTGGAATAAAAGCCATTAGAATCAGTAAGCTGGTGGGAACACTTAAATTATTACTCTGGTGAATTGCAGGAGGCTGAATGCAAATTTGTATGAGAGTGAGAAACTCCGGTGAGGGTCTGCAGCCATGAGAGGGGCTCAACACTTACATGGATTGTCACTCCAGAAACCCCACTAGATTCCCATGGGGATAATCTGAGAAAGAACTCCTTCTAATCAAGATGGGAGAAGAGAAGAGTAGGCATCTTAAAACCTGCCCAGACTTTCATTCCTAGCAAAGGCTTAGTCCCCGGGGAGAAAGAACACATGGCCTGCAGAGAAACAGGATTACAGTGAACTTCTCATCAGAAACCATGCAAGCAAGAACAAAGTACAGCAGAACCCTTAAAGGGTTAAAAGAAATTACCAATCTAAAATTTTATATCCGGAGAAATTATCCTTCAGAAAAGGAGAAGAAATAAACACTTTCTCAGACAAAAACTGAGGGAATTCATTATCAGCATGGAATGTTAAAGTTCTTCAGGCAGAAAGAAAATTATTTAGGTCAGAAACCTTAATCTACGTAAAGAAAGGAACACCATCAAAGGCTAAACAAAGATAATACACAATTGTTTAAAAGTCTTAATTGTTCTAAAGGAAAACTTGAAAATGGTAATTAACAGTATATCGCATGCTTGGACTTCCCAGCCTCCAGAACTGCAAGCTATTAGATATTTAAAAATATCTAATATGGATAAGTGAAATAAATGATAGTAATGTCACCAGGAATGGGAAAAAGAAATTGGGGATGCTGTTTTATGAGGTACCTATACTAGATATGAAGTGGTATAGTATTATTTGAATGTGGGCTTAGGTTATTTTTAAGTGCATACTGTAAAAACTCGAAAACAACCGCTAAAAAGGTTTTAATAGTATAAGTGATACTCCAAGATAAAAGATAAAATGGAATCATACAAAATAATTAAAACAAGAGAACGCAGACGAAGTGAAAAGAAACAAAAAACAAATGAAAACAAAAATAGTTATGAAGATGGTAGCTTTTCATCCAACTATATCCATAATCACTTTAAATATGATGTAAATACTCCAGTTAAAAGACAGAGATAATCAAGCTGAATTAAATTTAAAAAAGAAAAAAAACAAGACCTAACCATATTATAGAAACCACTTTAGACATAAAGGCCCACATAGAAAGTGAGGAGATGTACCACTAACATAAGGATAAATATATAGGTCAATGGAATAGAATTGAGAGTCCAGAAATAAACCCTTATATTTATGGTCAATCAGTTTTCAAAAAAAAAGTAAAACAATTCGGTGGGGAAAATTGGCTTTTTAATAAGTGGTACGTACTTGGGTAACTGGATATACACATGCTAAAGAATGATTTGGACCTCTACATCAAACCATACACAAAAAATAACTGAAAATGAATTATAGGCCTAACCTCAAGAGCTAAATTATATAAAATTTCTAGAAGAATATATTGGAGAAATCTTTGTGACATCGGGTTAGGCACTGGTTGTCTGGATACAAAACAAAACACACACACACACAGAAAAAATAGGTAAGTTGACTTCATCAAAATTTAAAACTTTTGTGCTTTAAAGGACATCATCAAAAAAGTAAAAAGACAACCCACAGAGTGTGAGAAATATTTGAAAATCGTATATTTGATAAGGGTCTGGTATTCAGAATATATAAATAAATCTTACAACTCAACAACAAAAAGATAAAAACTCAATCAAAAGTGGGCAAAGCATTTGAATAGACATTTCTCCAAAGAAGAAATACAAATGGCCAACAAAGGAAAAGACACTCAACATCATAAGTCACTAGGGAAATACAAATGAAAACTACAATGATTGTCACTTCACATCCACTAGGAGTACTGAAATTAAAAAGACAGACAATAACAAGTGCTTGTGAGGCCATGGATAAATTAGAATCCTCACACATTGCTGATCCTAATGTAAAATGGTACAGTCACTTTGGAAAACAGTCCTACAGTTCCTCAAAATGTTAAACATAGAGTTACATGATCCAGCACTCACACTTTGAAGTATAATGAAAGAGAAATAGGCCGGGCGCGGTGGCTCAAGCCTGTAATCCCAGCACTTTGGGAGGCCGAGACGGGCGGATCACGAGGTCAGGAGATCGAGACCCTCCTGGCTAACACGGTGAAACCCCGTCTCTACTAAAAATACAAAAAATTAGCCGGGCGAGGTGGTGGGCGCCTGTGGTCCCAGCCACTCGGGAGGCTGAGGCAGGAGAACGGCGTGAACCCAGGAGGCAGAGGTTGCGGTGAGCTGAGATCCGGCCACTGCACTCTAGCCTGGGCGACAGAGCAAGACTCCGTCTCAAAAAAAAAAAAAAAAA
>NC_045453.1:57458543-57465167 GCF_002776525.5 Piliocolobus tephrosceles | reverse complement strand
AAAAAAAAAAAAAAAAATGAAAGAGAAATAAAAACACATGCCTACACAAAAACTTGTACATGAATATTCATAACAGCATTATTAATATTAACCAAAAAGTGAAAACATGTCCATGAGCTGGTGAATAAATAAGATGTGGGTATCCATACAATGGAATATTATCCAGCAATAATAAAGAATGAAGTAGACCAGGCACAGTGGCTCATGCCTATAAAAACAGCACTTTGGGAGGCCGAGGGGGGCAGATTGGTTGAGCCCAGGAGTTTGAGACCAGCCTGGGCAATATGGTGAAAACTTGTCTCTATAAAAATACACAAGCTAATTGGGCATGGTGACGCATGCCTGTGGTCCCAGCTGGAGGATCACCTGAGCCTGGGAGGCAGAGGCTGCAGTGAGCCAAGATCATGCCACTGCACTCCAGGCTAGGCGACAGAACAAGATCCTGTTTCAAAAAAAAAAAGTGGGAAGTGCTGAAGCATGCTAACTAAAACCTGCCCAGAATATCATTCGCCTGCGGTGACGCCTAGTAGAGATGGGGTTTCATTATGGTCTCGATCTCCTGACCTCATGATCCACCCACCTTGGCCTCCCAAAGTGCTGGGATTACAGGCGTGAGCCACCACACCTGGCCCAAGTTTCTTTTGAAGTCTTATAGTGACTACCGTTGGAAACAATAGATGAGAAGTGTTTCCTAATCAGATCTTTAAAAAGCACTAGACTCTTAATTAATCTCTTTAGGATTGGGAGGGCCTGGAAGAAAAAGATCTAGCTATGCAAATAGAGATTCTTTACAGATACACATTTTCCCCCACAAAGGACAGCTTTGCAGGGCCATTTCAAGAAACATGTTTTGGGATAAAATATTTTTATTTTCTTTCTTGCCTCATAATGTTATGCCAGAGTCAGTTTGGAAAGTAAGTCACGATATATAGGGTTAAATAAAACCCATCTGATGAAAATTTGTGGTTTGTAGGGCATGACTCCCCAGACCCCTTAGATAGAAATTTGGGCAAGATAAAAAATCAAAGCTTAGTCCTCACCAGTCACAAAAGACTACACAGTGGATGATTTGATTTATATTAAATGTCTACAATATGCAAATCCACAGAGACAGAGGCAGGTTAGCGGTTGCCTGGGGATGGGGTGGAGCAAGGGACAGCATGAATAAGGAATGGCTGTTCATGTGCAAGGGGTTTCTTCCTGGGGTGGTGAAGTGTTCTCAAATTAAATGTGGTGATAGCTTCACAACTCTATGAATATCCTAAAGCCACTGAGATAGACACTGTAAAGGGGCAAATCGTATAGTGTGAAATATACCTCAGTAAAACTATGTTTAAAAGTGAGGGGTAACTATATTAATAAAACCATGGGTGTCCAATCTTCTGGCTTCCCTGGGCCACATTGGAAGAAGAATTGCCTTGAGCCACACATAAAATACACTAACACTAACAATAACTGATGAGCTAAAAGAACACTACACACACAAAAAAGTTTCATAATGTTTAAAGAATGTTTATGAATTTGTGTTGAGCCTCATTCAAAGCCATCCTGGGCTGGTCTCGAACTCCTGAGCTCAAGCAATCCTCCAGCCTCGTCCTCCCAAGGTGCTGGGATGACAGGTGTGAGCCACTGCATCTGGCCACCTGGACTTCTATGGAGTGCAGGAGTCCATGGTAATGACCTGAACTTAGCATTTCATCAGACTTGGTGATGAAGCCAGGAGACAGGGCGAGCCCTGGGCCCTCAGAGACAGCTCCCCATGGTGAGGGCAGAGCAGGAATATACTCAGCAGGAGGGTGCATGCTGCAGGGAGCAGTGACTCCTGTCACAGTGAGGCTATGCTGGGAAAGCCTCCGCAAATCAGCTCCATGGGGCACCACACACCCTGGGGGAGAGATCCGCGTTGTAAAACCAAAGGGTAGTATCCCCAAGGCCCAAATCTCACAGTGCTCCAGGAAGGCTAGCTAGTACAACCAAAATAATGGAATCAGTAGAGGCCCAGGTGGCTCTGATGGGAGACCAATTTTAGTGACAAAAAGAAAATAACATTTAAAAAAATATTTATAGATGTAGTACATTTTTGTTACGTGGATAAATTGCATAGCGATGAAGCCTGGACTTTTAGTGTAACCATCACCCAAATAATGTCAATGGTACCCAATATGTACTTTTTCATCCCTCATCCCCCTTCCACCCTCACACCTTGTGGAGTCTCCAATGTCTATTATTCCACTCTGTATGTCCATGTGTGCACATTGTTTAGCTCCCACTTATAAGTGAGAATGTGGTATTTGACTCTCTGTTTCTGAGTTATTTTAGGTAGGATCATGGCCTCCAGTTCCATCCATGTTGGTGCAAAAGACATTATTTCATTCTTTTTTATGGCTGAGTAGTATTCCACAGTGTATGTATGCCACATTTTCTTTACCCAATGATCTGTTGATGGACACTTAGGTTAATTCCATGACTTTGTTGTTGTAAATCATGGTGCAATAAACATATGACTGCAGATATCTTTGTAACATAATGATTTATTTTCCTTTGGGTAGATACCCAGTAGTGGGAGTGCTAGGTCAAATGGTAGCTCTAGTTTTAGTTCTTTGGGAAATCTCCATACTGTTTTCCATGGAGACTGTAACAATTTACATTCCCACCAATAGCGTATGTGTTCCCTTTTCTCTGCATCCTCACCAACACTTGTTGCTTTTTGACTTTTTAATAATACATTGACCTAGGAAAAGAATTTATGACAAAGACCTGAAAAGCAATGCAACAGACAGGGTGCAGAGGCTCATGCCTGTAATCCCAGCACTTTGGGAGGCAGAGGTGGGTGGATCACTTGAGGCCAGGAGTTCAAGACCAGCCTGGTCAACATGGTGAAATCTCGTCTCTACTAAAAATACAAAAATTAGCCGGGCATGGTGGCGCGCATCTGTAGTCCTAGCTACTTGGGAGGCTGAGGCATTGAGGTGAAATTTTTCCTTTGACCCCCTTCATGGGCAGGAACTGGAATGGCTTATCTCACTAACCCTGCAGTCCATGGATGGCTGTGTTAACAACTCAGTGAAGGGTCAGGGTGACAGCCTCCTGCACTTGCCCTTTTTGACAACCAAGTTCTTGTTTGGTGTCCAGGAAGAATCAGGTCATATGAATTCTTTGACGGGTAGTATGTGAAGGGTTTTATTGGGCAGTAAAAGTGGCTGTCAGCGGGACAGGGAATTGGAAGGGGGATGGTACAGGAAGGTGATCTTTCCCTGAACCCACACTGTCTGAAGTTAGCTGTGTCTATCCGTAGTCACCGACGCTCAGCCGCATGTATCCCTGATACTCAGCAGCTTGCGTCCCCGACCACTTGCATCAGCCACTCATGTTGTTCTTTCAGCTGAAGTCTTTATGGGCACAGCATAGGGGTGTGGCAGGCCAAAAAGGCAATCATTTGGGCAGAAAAATGGGGTCAGCTGTTTTCATTTAGGGCTGAGGTTCCAGGCTTGAGGGTGGAGTTTAGCTGGGAACCCAGACCTGCAGGGTCAGCTGCTTTCACTCAGGGCCAAGGTTCCAGGCTTGAGCGTGGAGTTTAGCTGGGAACCCAGCCATTCTGTATCAGTAGGAGAATCACTTGAACCTAGGAGGCGGAGGCTGCAGTAAGCCATGATGAAGCCACTGCACTCCAGGCTGGGCAACAGAACAAGACTCTTTCTCAAAAAAGAGCTCCTCCTGGAGGGAGGAGCTGCGGTGCTGGAACTCTGGAAACAACTCTTTCCATGTGTATTAGCATCTGTGTATCAGGGCTGGTCCCAGCATATCTGTCCTGTGACTCTCTTTCCCCTGTGGCCTCCCAGATGGGGTTCCCAGCCAGCTCCTGGGCCCTCGTGTTTGCCTCTGCTGCCACGCTATCCTAACTGGTCAGGCCCATGGTTTGAGCTCAAGCAGCCACATGCTCCCAGGGTTCTTGGATGTCACTAAAACCCCTCACTTCTTTTACATCAATTATGCTGCATTCACAGACTGTTTCCCAATTTCTCCTATAAACAGATATGAGTTTCTTATAATCCCATTTCCAGGATGAGAGAGGCTCTCCCTTGGGCACTGACATGGAGGATCAACTTGCAAAGTTCTCCCAGATAAAGAGAAAAATGATAAAGTGACGAAAAAATGAGAGAGAAGATGACAGATATAGAAGTATAGAGACCAGAGATCAAAACCCAAGAACAGAGGGTGTTCCTGAGTAAGAAGCAAGAACCATTAGACTAGAACAAATAATCAAAGGCATAATTAAGAAAAACCAAAACTGCCATTGCAAAAGTATAACTGAAACAGTGACAGAGATCTGAGCTAACCCACTCCATCTTGCTTCTAACCTCCAAGCTGTCCTTGTTCATTTCTGGGTGTAGGCTGAGCTAACTTTCGGAGGAACTTAGTTTATAGTTTATTGTTTGAAACAAAGATAACAGCCCTTTGAAAACAAACCCCCTTCTTGCCTGGGGACTAGACTGCCACGTATTGCAGGACTAACAAATTAGTCAAAAAAGTAGAAATTATGGTTTAAGAGTCATGCAGCTGGAGACAGATTCTGACCCTCCCCAAATTGCTCCTGGGGATAATATCACTATTGTAAAACCTAAGATCAGTGCTTAGGATATTTTGCAGTTCCTGCACTTGGTGAATCAGCTGGCACCACCCAGATTGATAACTGGCTCATCTGATCTTGTGGTAGGAACTGACTCAGTGCAAGAAGACATCTTCGACTTCCTATGATTTTATCTCTGACCCAACCAATGAGCACTCCTAACTCATTGCCCCTCACCACCAAATTATCCTTAAAAACTTTGACCCCGGAATACTTGAGGAGACTGATTTGAGAAATAATAAAACTTGGGTCTCCCACACAGCCAGTTCTACGTGAATTACTCTTTCCCTATTGCAATTCCCCTATCTTGATGAATCATCTCTGTCTAGGCAGTGAGCAAGGTGAACCCTGCTGGGCAGTTACAAAACTGTCTCAAGAATGAAAAGATTAAATCTGAATGTTTAAATTCAAAGAACTCTTTACATTGCAGGAAACGTCTGTGAAAAAAAGAGCTCCGTACCCTGGACATCCTGGCAGAATTCTACTTACTTTATTAAAAAGAAAATTAACTTTTCCACTATGAAAAGAATAAAGAATATACAAATATATCTAAGAAAATACAGATTAGCAAAAGGAAGGAATAAAAATCATCCATTGCACTACCACCCAGAAAAATGCTCTGTTAATGTTTTGGTACATTTCTTTTAGTCCTATTAATATACATATTATTTTTTACATAATTGCAATTTACACAATATATAAAAATTTAAATTTTCTATCATTTAAAAACACTTGTAAAGTTATGAAATTAACACATGCTAATGAAAAAAAGGTTTAAAATTGCAGAGAAAATATGAAGAAAAAAGCCAGAACCCACTTACCCAGAATTAACCACAGTTAATAGTGGGGTGCATTTCTTCATAGCCTTTCTATCTATACTTTTGTACATAATCTAATCTAATTCTTTTTTTTTTTTTTTGAGACAGAGTTTCACTCTTGTTGTGTAGGCTGGAGTGCAGTGGCACAATCTCAGCTCACTGCAACCTCTGCCTCCCTGGTTCAAGCAGTTCTCCTGCCTTAGCCTGCCCAGTAGCTGGGATTACAGGCGTGTGCCAACACGCCCAGCTAATTTTTGTATTTTTAGTAGAGACAGGGTTTTGCCATGTTGGCCAGGCTGGTCTCGAACTCCTGACCTCAGATGATCCACTGCCTCGGCCTCCCGAAGTGATGGGATTACAGGCGTGAGCCACTGCGCATAGCTAACCTGATCTAATTCTTAAACATTGTTAACATGGAACATTTCAGAGACTCCAGACAGTAAATGATACGAAGGCTTATGGAGGGGATAAAAGGTTAGCCACAAGGGGATTTAATAGTCTTTCATATTAAATAAAGCCTAAATACTCAGATAATTCAAAATGAGTTTCAAACATGCAAAAACCCATACAAAGTATGTAGTAACTCTTCTATTAATCCCTGAGGTTTAAATGGCTTAGCCACGATAAGCAGCACTGGAATGTGACAGCACACACTTGTTTAAGTTCCGTGAAGTAGTGAAGCTTTCGTGACAAGCCTGTTTTCTGGTTCTAGGAGAGCCATACAAGTAGGAAAGCAGGAAGCAGAAGGGCCAGGCCTCTTTACTACCACAGACCCCACATCATCCCATTAGAATTTGGACTTTGGGGTCCAAGCTGAATAAGTTCTTTTGTACTGCAACAGTTTCATGGGAGAAGAGAGGCAAGAGCTGTACTCAAAGGGAAATGCATCGCCTTAAATGCTCTCATTGTGACATGAGAAGAAATGGAAAAATTAACCCAGCACTCAACATAATAACATAAAGAAGACTGAAAGAAGAATGTAATAAAAATAGCAACTAATGATGGAGAAAATGAAAAATCTGTAAACTGATCAATCCACCCAAGAGTCAGTTTCTGGGCTGTGGGTCAATTCACCAGAAAACTATTTGCTGACAGTCAAATGCTCCCTCCGCCTTTGCACACTAGGGCCATCTTCTCATTGTGTCCTCACATGGCCTTTCCTGGGTGCACACGTGTGGA